>NW_020328621.1:0-14650 GCF_001858045.2 Oreochromis niloticus
AACCCAACAGGAAGTCCGCCATTTGGAAGTGAAGGTGACATTTTGCTCTAATTTGCCATTTCCATGCCTCGAACTTTTGCGAACTCCTCATTGGAATTTCATCGTACAAGCTTCATATTTGGTCAGTGTCAACTACACACCTGGGCCATGTTAAATTGCGGAGCTTTTGAGTTTTCGGGTACGTGAGGCCGTGGCGCCGGCGAATTTCGATGACTCGCCATGAAATCTTATTGCCTCTCGTTCTGTCATACATTGTCCGACCTTGACCAAAGTGGACACATATGATAAGGCTCCACCCCTGAACATATTTCAACTGCCATATTTGACATCAGGGACAGCGCCACCTAGTGGGAACAGGAATGTCATGTTTTACACTTTGGGGTACAGTATTGTAATGGGTGACACTGCAGCCTCAAATTTCTCCAGGAAAGCCTTAAGGAGTTGGTCTTGGGTTACAGAGAAAACTGTGAGTTTTCGCGAAGGGTGTGACCCAGCAGCATGGCGAACATTGAGGTCTCGCCATGAAGAAACAAATTAGTGTAACTCATGAAATCCAATCTATCAGTACCAGATTTTACAGGGATGATGTCAGACCCGCCCTGAACAGATTGATATGCCCATTGTCAGGAATACGTAGAGCGCCACCTAGTGGCACCAGGAAATGTCATGTCTTTCATTTTGTTGTACTGATTTTCACAGGTTCATCGTGGCCACCTCAAAAGCGGTGAAATATCACCATCAGTCCCTCTTGATGCTTCAGTGAGAAAATTGTGACTATAAACTGAACGGCGCACCCTGGTGGCAACGCAGTTCACCATGAAAGAATGAAGTGGCTTTAGGGGCTTGAAAGTTTAAAGTCTTGAAATTTGGCCAACCTCTAATGTGATGAGGGATTTCTTTATTGTCATTTTCTTAAGCGAAATGCTCCACAGCGCCCCTACAAATTTCAAACAACAGCCTGCTCTGTGTTTATGTATGAGTTGAAACCTGGCAAGCTTATGGAGATATCAAGATGTACAAAAAAGTCTCTGGAGCAATATCCCAAATCCAACAGGAAGTCAGCCATTTTAAAATTAATGTGTAAATTTGGCCATTTCCCTCTTTTCAGGCCTCATACTTGACGAACTCCTCAAGGATTTCATTAGATTACGCGATCTCCTGTGTGTGAATCTAAACCTTTGTGATGTTAAATTGCGAGCTTTTACGTCAGGGAAACGGGGTGGTCATGGCGCACGTGGAGTTCAATCCACTCGCCAAAAGCAGTAACTGCTGTCGCTCAAAAACACAATGTCCAATCTCTCCCAAAGGTCGCAGGCGTGATAGACTCGAGCTCGGAATGTTTGTTATGCCATTGTCAGTAATGTTAGAGCGCCACCTAGTGGACGACTATAATAATGTTGAATAGATGAAATTTAGCTGGTGGTTAAATGCATGAATTCCATCAAGTGACATCAGATCGGAAGCGCGGTTTAGTGTTGGGCTTGGCCGACGCGCCGGGGTGCGAGGGCCCTCATATCGCTGCTTGCAGCTTTAATTAGGCCCGAGCAAAGTCGAAGGCCTATTATCGCTCCTTTATTACGTTATGATTATTATATTATATTAGGCCCGAGCACAAAGTGCGAAGGCCCTATTGTATCTGCTCTGTTTCTTATTATTTTTTTTTTATTTATTATTATTATTATTATTATTATTATTTCGGCAAATGAATCGGCCTTTTGAGGGCCTAAACATGCTCGAAAACTCATGAAATTTTGCACACGCGTCAGGTCTGGTGAAAATTTACGTATTTTAATGTCCGTAGACATGTCCAGGGAAAATTGGCTCAGTAGCGCCACCTAGAAAAATGAGAAACGCGAGCCCCCGAGATGGGTATGACCTACATGTATAAAACTCGGAACACATATCTAACGTTCGGAGACGCACATAAAAGTCTATTATGGCCATGTCCTAAACCCAACAGGAAGTCCGCCATTTGGAAGTGAAGGTGACATTTTGGCTCTAATTTTGCCATTTCCATGCCTCGAACTTTTGCGAACTCCTCATTGGAATTTCATCGTACAAGCTTCATATTTGGTCAGTGTCAACTACACACCTGGGCCATGTTAAATTGCGGAGCTTTTGAGTTTTCGGTTACTGTGAGGCCGTGGCGCCACGGCGAATTTCGATGACTCGCCATGAAAATCTTATTGCCTCTCGTTCTGTCATACATTGTCCGACCTTGACCAAAGTGGACACATATGATAAGGCTCCACCCCTGAACATATTTCAACTGCCATATTTGACACCAGGGACAGCGCCACCTAGTGGGAACAGGAAATGTCATGTTTTACACTTTGGGGTACAGTATTGTAATGGGTGACATCTGCAGCCTCAAATTTCTCCAGGAAAGCCTTAAGGAGTTGGTCTTGGGTTACAGAGAAAACTGTGAGTTTTCGCTGAAGGGTGTGACCCCAGCAGCATGGCGAACATTGAGGTCTCGCCATGAAGAAACAAATTAGTGTAACTCAATGAAATCCAATCTGATCAGTACCAGATTTTACAGGGATGATGTCAGACCCGCCCTGAACAGATTGATATGCCCATTGTCAGGAATACGTAGAGCGCCACCTAGTGGCACCAGGAAATGTCATGTCTTTCATTTTGTTGTACTGATTTTCACAGGTTCATCGTGGCCACCTCAAAAGCGTGAATATCACCATCAGTCCCTCTTGATGCTTCAGTGAGAAATTGTGACTATAAACTGAACGGCGCACCCTGGTGGCAACGCAGTTCACCATGAAAGATGAAGTGGCTTTTGAGGGGCTTGAAAAGTTTAAAAGTCTTGAAATTTGGCGCACACCTCTAATGTGATGAGGGATTTCTTTTTATATGTTCATTTTCCTTGAACAGCGCAAAATGGCTCCACAGCGCCCCCTACAAAATTTCAAAACAACAGCCCCTGCTCTGTGTTTTATGTATGAGTTTGAAACCTGGCAAGCTTATTGGAGATATCAAGATGTACAAAAAAGTCTCTTGGAGCAATATCCCAAATCCAACAGGAAGTCAGCCATTTTAAAATTAATGTGTAAATTTGGCGACATTTTCCCCTCTTTTCAGGCCTCATACTTTGACGAACTCCTCCAAGGGATTTCATTAGATTTACGCGATCTCCTGTGTGTGGAATCTAAAGACCTTTGTGATGTTAAATTGCGAAGCTTTTTACGTTCAGGGAAACGGGGTGGTCATGGCGGCACGTGGAGTTTCAATCACTCGCCAAAAAGCAGTAACCTGCTGTCGCTCAAAAACACAATGTCCAATCTCTCCCAAAGGTCGCAGGCGTGATGAGACTCGAGCTCGGAAATGTTTGTTATGCCATTTGTCAGTAATGGTTAGAGCGCCACCTAGTGGGACGACTATAATAATGTTGAATGAGATGAAATTTAGCTGGTGGTTAAATGCATGAATTCCATCAATGTGACATCAGATCGGAAGCGCTGGTTTTAGGTGTTGGCTTGGCTCGACGCGCCGGGGTGCGAGGGCCCTCATATCGCTGCTTGCAGCTTTAATTATTATTATTATTATTATTATTATTTCGGCAAATGAATCGGCCTTTGAGGGCCTAAACATGCTCAAAACTCATGAAATTTTGCACACGCGTCAGGTCTGGTGAAAATTTACGTATTTAATGTCCGTAGACATGTCCAGGAAAATTGGCTCAGTAGCGCCACCTAGAAAAATGAGAAACGCGAGCCCCCGAGATGGGTATGACCTACATGTATAAAACTCGGAACACATATCTAACGTTCGGAGACGCACAAAAAGTCTATTATGGCCATGTCCTAAACCCAACAGGAAGTCCGCCATTTGGAAGTGAAGGTGACATTTGGCTCTAATTTTGCCATTTCCATGCCTCGAACTTTTGCGAACTCCTCATTGGAATTTCATCGTACAAGCTTCATATTTGGTCAGTGTCAACTACACACCTGGCCATGTTAAATTGCGGAGCTTTTGAGTTTTCGGGTTACTGTGAGGCCGTGGCGCCACGGCGAATTTCGATGACTCGCATGAAAATCTTATGCCTCTCGTTCTGTCATACATTGTCCGACCTTGACCAAAGTGGACACATATGATAAGGCTCCACCCCTGAACATATTTCAACTGCCATATTTGACACCAGGACAGCGCCACCTAGTGGGAACAGGAAATGTCATGTTTTACACTTTGGGGTACAGTATTGTAATGGGTGACATCTGCAGCCTCAAATTTCTCCAGGAAAGCCTTAAGGAGTTGGTCTTGGGTTACAGAGAAAACTGTGAGTTTTCGCTGAAGGGTGTGACCCCAGCAGCATGGCGAACATTGAGGTCTCGCCATGAAGAAACAAATTAGTGTAACTCAATGAAATCCAATCTGATCAGTACCAGATTTTACAGGGATGATGTCAGACCCGCCCTGAACAGATTGATATGCCCATTGTCAGGAATACGTAGAGCGCCACCTAGTGGCACCAGGAAATGTCATGTCTTTCATTTTGTTGTACTGATTTTCACAGGTTCATCGTGGCCACCTCAAAAGCGGTGAATATCACCATCAGTCCCTCTTGATGCTTCAGTGAGAAAATTGTGACTATAAACTGAACGGCGCACCCTGGTGGCAACGCAGTTCACCATGAAAGATGAAGTGGCTTTTGAGGGGCTTGAAAAGTTTAAAAAGTCTTGAAATTTGGCGCACACCTCTAATGTGATGAGGGATTTCTTTTATATGTTCATTTTCCTTGAACAGCGCAAAATGGCTCCACAGCGCCCCCTACAAATTTCAAAACAACAGCCCCTGCTCTGTGTTTTATGTATGAGTTTGAAACCTGGCAAGCTTATTGGAGATATCAAGATGTACAAAAAAGTCTCTTGGAGCAATATCCCAAATCCAACAGGAAGTCAGCCATTTTAAATTAATGTGTAAATTTGGCGACATTTTCCCCTCTTTCAGGCCTCATACTTTGACGAACTCCTCCAAGGGATTTCATTAGATTTACGCGATCTCCTGTGTGTGGAATCTAAAGACCTTTGTGATGTTAAATTGCGAAGCTTTTACGTTCAGGGAAACGGGGTGGTCATGGCGGCACGTGGAGTTTCAATCACTCGCCAAAAAGCAGTAACCTGCTGTCGCTCAAAAACACAATGTCCAATCTCTCCCAAAGGTCGCAGGCGTGATGAGACTCGAGCTCGGAAATGTTTGTTATGCCATTTGTCAGTAATGGTTAGAGCGCCACCTAGTGGGACGACTATAATAATGGTTGAATGAGATGAAATTTTAGCTGGTGGTTAAATGCATGAATTCCATCAATGTGACATCAGATCGGAAGCGCTGGTTTAGGTGTTGGGCTTGGCTCGACGCGCCGGGGGTGCGAGGGCCCTCATATCGCTGCTTGCAGCTTTAATTATTATTATTATTATTATTCAGGCAAAGAAGGGCCTTTTTGAGGCTTTAACATGCTCAAAAACTCTTGAAATTTTGCACACATGCCAGGTCTGGTGAAAAATTTTGTATTTTAATGTTTTACATATGAGCACTGGGAAATGGCTCTGTAGCGCCACCTATGCCTTGTTAAATGCAGCCCTACGAACACATCGTTTAGCTACATGTATGAAATTGGCACACATGTATCATGCCAAGACGAACAAAAAAGTCAGTGGACCATTGACGCAAACCCAACAGGAAGTCCGCCATTTGGAAGTGAAGGTGACATTTTGGCTCTAATTTTGCCATTTCCATGCCTCGAACTTTTGCGAACTCCTCATTGGAATTTCATCGTACAAGCTTCATATTTGGTCAGTGTCAACTACACACCTGGCCATGTTAAATTGCGGAGCTTTTGAGTTTTCGGATACGGTGAGGCCGTGGCGCCACGGCGAATTTCGATGACTCGCCATGAAAATCTTATTGCCTCTCGTTCTGTCATACATTGTCCGACCTTGACCAAAGTGGACACATATGATAAGGCTCCACCCCTGAACATATTTCAACTGCCATATTTGACATCAGGACAGCGCCACCTAGTGGGAACAGGAAATGTCATGTTTTACACTTTGGGGTACAGTATTGTAATGGGTGACATCTGCAGCCTCAAATTTCTCCAGGAAAGCCTTAAGGAGTTGGTCTTGGTTACAGAGAAAACTGTGAGTTTTCGCTGAAGGGTGTGACCCCAGCAGCATGCGAACATTGAGTCTCGCCATGAAGAAACAAATTAGTGTAACTCAATGAAATCCAATCTGATCAGTACCAGATTTTACAGGGATGATGTCAGACCCGCCCTGAACAGATTGATATGCCCATTGTCAGGAATACGTAGAGCGCCACCTAGTGGCACCAGGAAATGTCATGTCTTTCATTTTGTTGTATGATTTTCACAGGTTCATCGTGGCCACCTCAAAAGCGGTGAATATCACCATCAGTCCCTCTTGATGCTTCAGTGAGAAAATTGTGACTATAAACTGAACGGCGCACCCTGGTGGCAACGCAGTTCACCATGAAAGATGAAGTGGCTTTTGAGGGGCTTGAAAGTTTAAAAAGTCTTGAATTTGGCGCACACCTCAATGTGATGAGGCTTTTTGTTATGTGTCATTTTCCTTGAAAGCGCAAAATGGCTCCACAGCGCCCCCTACAAAATTTCAAAACAACAGCCCCTGCTCTGTGTTTTATGTATGAGTTTGAAACCTGGCAAGCTTATGGAGATATCAAGATGTACAAAAAAGTCTCTTGGAGCAATATCCCAAATCCAACAGGAAGTCAGCCATTTTAAAATTAATGTGTAAATTTGGCGACATTTTCCCTCTTTTCAGGCCTCATACTTTGACGAACTCCTCCAAGGGATTTCATTAGATTTACGCGATCTCCTGTGTGTGGAATCTAAAGACCTTTGTGATGTTAAATTGCGAAGCTTTTACGTTCAGGGAAACGGGTGGTCATGCGGCACGTGGAGTTTCAATCACTCGCCAAAAAGCAGTAACTGCTGTCGCTCAAAAACACAATGTCCAATCTCTCCCAAAGTCGCAGGCGTGATGAGACTCGAGCTCGGAATGTTGTTATGCCATTTGTCAGTAATGGTTAGAGCGCCACCTAGTGGGACGACTATAATAATGGTTGAATGAGATGAAATTTAGCTGTGGTTAAATGCATGAATTCCATCAATGTGACATCAGATCGGACGTGCTGGTTTAGGTGTTGGGCTGGCTCGACGCGCCGGGGTGCGAGGCCCTCATACGCTGCTTGCAGCTTTAATTAGGGCCGAGCACAAGGCGAAGGCCTATTATCTCTGTTTTATTATTATTATTTTTATTATTTATTATTATTTTATTCAGGCAAAAGAAGGGCCTTTTGAGGGCTTTAACATGCTCAAAAACTCTTGAAATTTTGCACACATGCCAGGTCTGGTGAAAAATTTTGTATTTTAATGGTTTTACATATGAGCACTGGAAATGGCTCTGTAGCGCCACCTATGCCTGTTAAATGCAGCCCTACGAACACATCGTTAGCTACATGTATGAAATTGGACACATGTGTATCATGCCAAGACGAACAAAAAAGTCATGGGACCATTGACGCAAACCCAACAGGAAGTCCGCCATTTGGAATGAAGGTGACATTTTGGCTCTAATTTGCCATTTCCATGCCTCGAACTTTGCGAACTCCTCATTGGAATTTCATCGTACAAGCTTCATATTGGTCAGTGTCAACTACACACCTGGCCATGTTAAATTGCGGAGCTTTTGAGTTTCGGATACGTGAGGCCGGCGCCACGGCGAATTTCGATGACTCGCCATGAAAATCTTATTGCCTCTCGTTCTGTCATACATTGTCCGACCTGACCAAAGTGACACATATGATAAGGCTCCACCCTGAACATATTTCAACTGCCATATTTGACACAGGACAGCGCCACCTAGTGGGAACAGGAATGTCATGTTTTACACTTTGGGTACAGTATTGTAATGGGTGACATCTGCAGCCTCAAATTTCTCCAGGAAAGCCTTAAGGAGTTGGTCTTGGGTTACAGAGAAAACTGTGATTTTCGCTGAAGGGTGTGACCCCAGCAGCATGGCGAACTTGAGGTCTCGCCATGAAGAAACAAATTAGTGTAACTCAATGAATCCAATCTGATCAGTACCAGATTTACAGGGATGATGTCAGACCCGCCCTGAACAGATGATATGCCCATTGTCAGGAATACGTAGAGCGCCACCTAGTGCACCAGGAAATGTCATGTCTTTCATTTTGTTGTACTGATTTTCACAGGTTCATCGTGGCCACCTCAAAAGCGGTGAATATCACCATCAGTCCCTCATGATGCTTCAGTGAGAAAATTGTGACTTAAACTGAACGGCGCACCCTGTGGCAACGCAGTTCACCATGAAAGATGAAGTGGCTTTTGAGGGCTTGAAAGTTTAAAAAGTCTTGAAATTTGGCGCACACCTCAATGTGATGAGGCTTTCTTGTATATGTTCATTTTCCTTGAAAGCGCAAAATGGCTCCACAGCGCCCCCTACAAAATTTCAAAACAACAGCCCCTGCTCTGTGTTTATGTATGAGTTGAAACCTGGCAAGCTTATGGAGATATCAAGATGTACAAAAAAGTCTCTTGGAGCAATATCCCAAATCCAACAGGAAGTCAGCCATTTTAAAATTAATGTGTAATTTGGCGACATTTTCCCCTCTTTTCAGGCCTCATACTTTGACGAACTCCTCCAAGGGATTTCATTAGATTTACCCGATCTCCTGTGTGTGGAATCTAAAGACCTTTGTGATGTTAAATTGCGAAGCTTTTTACGTTCAGGGAAACGGGTGGTCATGGCGGCACGTGGAGTTTCAATCACTCGCCAAAAAGCAGTAACCTGCTGTCGCTCAAAAACACAATGTCCAATCTCTCCCAAAGGTCGCAGGCGTGATGAGACTCGAGCTCGGAAATGTTTGTTATGCCATTTGTCAGTAATGGTTAGAGCGCCACCTAGTGGGACGACTATAATAATGGTGAATGAGATGAAATTTAGCTGGTGGTTAAATGCATGAATTCCATCAATGTGACATCAGATCGGAAGCGCTGGTTTTAGGTGTTGGGCTGGCTCGACGCGCCGGGGTGCGAGGGCCCTCATATCGCTGCTTGCAGCTTTAATTATATATTATTATTATATTATTATTTATTATTCAGGCAAAAGAAGGCCTTTTGAGGGCTTTAACATGCTCGAAAACTCTGAATTTTGCACACATGCCAGGTCTGGTGAAAAATTTTGTATTTTAATGGTTTTACATATGAGCACTGGGAAATGGCTCTGTAGCGCCACCTATGCCTTGTTAAATGCAGCCCTACGAACACATCGTTTTAGCTACATGTATGAAATTTGGCACACATGTGTATCATGCCAAGACGAACAAAAAAGTCATGGGACCATTGACGCAAACCCAACAGGAAGTCCGCCATTTGGAAGTGAAGGTGACATTTTGGCTCTAATTTTGCCATTTCCATGCCTCGAACTTTTGCGAACTCCTCATTGGAATTTCATCGTACAAGCTTCATATTGGTCAGTGTCAACTACACACCTGGGCCATGTTAAATTGCGGAGCTTTGAGTTTCGGATACGGTGAGGCCGTGGCGCCACGGCGAATTTCGATGACTCGCCATGAAAATCTTATTGCCTCTCGTTCTGTCATACATTGTCCGACCTTGACCAAAGTGGACACATATGATAAGCTCCACCCCTGAACATATTTCAACTGCCATATTGACATCAGGACAGCGCCACCTAGTGGGAACAGGAAATGTCATGTTTACACTTGGGGTACAGTATTGTAATGGTGACATCTGCAGCCTCAAATTCTCCAGGAAAGCCTTAAGGAGTTGGTCTGGGTTACAGAGAAAACTGTGAGTTTTCGCTGAAGGGTGTGACCCCAGCAGCATGGCGAACATTGAGGTCTCGCCATGAAAAACAAATTAGTGTAACTCAATGAAATCCAATCTGATCATACCAGATTTTACAGGGATGATGTCAGACCCGCCCTGAACAGATTGATATGCCCATTGTCAGGAATACGTAGAGCGCCACCTAGTGGCACCAGGAAATGTCATGTCTTTCATTTGTTGTACTGATTTCACAGGTTCATCGTGGCCACCTCAAAAGCGGTGAATATCACCATCAGTCCCTCTTGATGCTTCAGTGAGAAAATTGTGACTATAAACTGAACGGCGCACCCTGGTGGCAACGCAGTTCACCATGAAAGATGAAGTGGCTTTGAGGGCTTGAAAAGTTTAAAAAGTCTTGAAATTGGCGCACACCTCTAATGTGATGAGGGATTTCTTTTATATGTTCATTTTCCTTGAACAGCGCAAAATGGCTCCACAGCGCCCCCTACAAAATTTCAAAACAACAGCCCCTGCTCTGTGTTTATGTATGAGTTTGAAACCTGGCAAGCTTATTGGAGATATCAAGATGTACAAAAAAGTCTCTTGGAGCAATATCCAAATCCAACAGGAAGTCAGCCATTTTAAAATAATGTGTAAATTTGGCGACATTTCCCCTCTTTTCAGGCCTCATACTTGACGAACTCCTCCAAGGGATTTCATTAGATTTACGCGATCTCCTGTGTGTGGAATCTAAAGACCTTTGTGATGTTAAATTGCGAAGCTTTTTACGTTCAGGGAAACGGGGTGGTCATGGCGGCACGTGGAGTTTCAATCACTCGCCAAAAAGCAGTAACCTGCTGTCGCTCAAAACACAATGTCCAATCTCTCCCAAAGGTCGCAGGCGTGATGAACCGAGCTCGGAAATGTTTGTTATGCCATTGTCAGTAATGGTTAGAGCGCCACCTAGTGGACGACTATAATAATGGTTGAATGAGATGAAATTTTAGCTGGTGGTTAAATGCATGAATTCCATCAATGTGACATCAATCGAAGCGCTGGTTTAGGGTTGGGCTTGGCTCGACGCGCCGGGGTGCGAGGGCCCTCATATCGCGCTTGCAAGCATTTATTTTTTTTATTATTATTATTTTTATATATATTATTCGGCAAATGAATCGGCCTTTTGAGGGCCTAAACAGCTCAAAACTCATGAATTTTCACACGCTCAGGTCTGGTGAAATTACGTATTTAATTCCGTAGACAGTCCAGGAAAATGGCTCAGTAGCGCCACCTAGAAAAATGAGAAACGCGAGCCCCGAGATGGATGACCTACATGTATAAAACTCGGAACACAATCTAACGCGGAGACGCACAAAAAGTCTATTATGGCCATGTCCTAAACCCAACAGGAAGTCCGCCATTGGAAGTGAGGTGACATTTGGCTCTAATTTGCCATTCCATGCCTCGAACTTTGCGAACTCCTCATTGGAATTCATCGTACAAGCTTCATATTTGGTCAGTGTCAACTACACACCTGGCCAGTTAAATTGCGGAGCTTTTGAGTTTCGGATACGTGAGGCCGTGGCGCCACGGCGAATTTCGATGACTCGCCATGAAAATCTTATGCCTCTCGTTCTGTCATACATTGTCCGACCTTGACCAAAGTGGACACATATGATAAGGCTCCACCCCTGAACATATTCAACTGCCATATTTGACACCAGGGACAGCGCCACCTAGTGGGAACAGGAAATGTCATGTTTACACTTTGGGGTACAGTATTGTAATGGGTGACATCTGCAGCCTCAAATTCTCCAGGAAAGCCTTAAGGAGTTGGTCTTGGGTTACAGAGAAAACTGTGAGTTTTCGCTGAAGGGTGTGACCCCAGCAGCATGGCGAACATTGAGGTCTCGCCATGAAGAAACAAATTAGTGTAACTCAATGAAATCCAATCTGATCAGTACCAGATTTACAGGATGATGTCAGACCCGCCCTGAACAGATTGATATGCCCATTGTCAGGAATACGTAGAGCGCCACCTAGTGGCACCAGGAAATGTCATGTCTTTCATTTTGTTGTACTGATTTCACAGGTTCATCGTGGCCACCTCAAAAGCGGTGAATATCACCATCAGTCCCTCTTGATGCTTCAGTGAGAAAATGTGACTATAAACTGAACGGCGCACCCTGGTGGCAACGCAGTTCACCATGAAAGATGAAGTGGCTTTTGAGGGGCTTGAAAAGTTTAAAAAGTCTTGAAATTTGGCGCACACCCTAATGTGATGAGGGATTTCTTTTTATATGTCATTTCCTTGAACAGCGCAAAATGCTCCACAGCGCCCCCACAAAATTTCAAAACAACAGCCCCTGCTCTGTGTTTATGTAGAGTTGAAACTGGCAAGCTTATTGGAGATATCAAGATGTACAAAAAAGTCTCTTGGAGCAATATCCAAATCCAACAGGAAGTCAGCCATTTTAAAATTAATGTGTAATTTGCGACATTTCCCCTCTTTCAGGCCTCATACTTGGACGAACTCCTCCAAGGGATTTCATTAGATTACGCGATCTCCTGTGTGGAATCTAAAGACCTTTGTGATGTTAAATTGCGAAGCTTTTTACGTTCAGGAAACGGGTGTCATGGCGGCACGTGGAGTTCAATCACTCGCCAAAAAGCAGTAACCTGCTGTCGCTCAAAAACACAATGTCCAATCTCTCCCAAAGGTCGCAGGCGTGATGAGACCGAGCTCGGAAATGTTTGTTATGCCATTTGTCAGTAATGGTTAGAGCGCCACCTAGTGGGACGACTATAATAATGTTGAATGAGATGAAATTTAGCTGGTGGTAAATGCATGAATTCCATCAATGTGACATCAGATCGGAAGCGCTGGTTTAGGTGTTGGGCTTGGCTCGACGCGCCGGGGTGCGAGGGCCCTCATATCGCTGCTTGCAGCTTTAATTATATATATATTATCGGCAAAACAAGGCCTTTTTGAGGGCTAAACATGCTCAAAAACTCATGAAATTTGCACACATCCAGGTCTGGTGAAAAATTTTGTATTTTAATGGTTTACAATGAGCATGGGAAATGGCTCAGTAGCGCCACCTATGCGTTGTTAAATGCAGCCCTACGAACACATCGTTTGAGCTACATGTATGAAATTGGCACACATGTGTATCATGCCAAGACGAACAAAAAAGTCTGTGGCCATTGACCAAACCCAACAGGAAGTCCGCCATTTGGAAGTGAAGGTGACATTTTGGCTCTAATTTTGCCATTTCCATGCCTCGAACTTTTCGAACTCCTCATTGGATTTGTCGTATAAGCTTCATATTTGGTCAGTTCAACTACACACCTGGCCATGTTAAATTGCGGAGCTTTTGAGTTTTCGATACTGTGAGGCCGTGGCGCCACGGCGAATTTCGATGACTCGCCATGAAAATCTTATTGCTCTCTTCTGTCATACATTGTCCGACCTGGACCAAAGAGCACACATATGATAAGGCTCCACCCTGAACATATTTCAACTGCCATATTTGACACCAGGGACAGCGCCACCTAGTGGAACAGGAAATGTCATGTTTTACACTTTGGGGTACAGTATTGTGATGGGTGACATCTGCAGCCTCAAATTTCTCCAGGAAAGCCTTAAGGAGTTGGTCTTGGGTTACAGTGAAAACTGTGAGTTTTCGCTGAAGGGTGTGACCCCAGCAGCATGGCGAACATTGAGTCTCGCCATGAAGAAACAAATTAGTGTAACTCAATGAAATCCAATCTGATCAGTACCAGATTTACAGGATGATGTCAGACCCGCCCTGAACAGATTGATATGCCCATTGTCAGGAATACGAGAGCGCCACCTAGTGGCACAGGAAATGTCATGTCTTTCATTTTGTTGTACTGATTTTCACAGGTTCATCGTGGCCACCTCAAAAGCGGTGAATATCACCATCAGTCCCTCATGATGCTTCAGTGAGAAAATTGTGACTTTAAACTGAACGGCGCACCCTGGTGCAAGCGGTTCACCATGAAATGAAGTGGCTTTTGAGGGGCTTGAAAGTTTAAAAAGTCTTGAAATTTGGCGCACACCTCCAATGTCATGAGGGCTTTCTTTTTATGTGATCATTTTCCTTGAATAGCGCAAAATGGCTCCACAGCGCCCCCTACAAAATTTCAAAACATCAGCCCCTGCTCTGTGTTTATGTATGAGTTGAAACCTGGCAAGCTTATTGGAGATATCAAGATCAAAAAAGTCTCTTGGAGCAATATCCCAAATCCAACATCAAGTCAGCCATTTTAAAATGAATGTGAATTTGGCACATTTTCCCCTCTTTTCAGGCCTCATACTTTGACGAACTCCTCCAAGGATTTCATTAGATTTAACGCGATCTCCAGTGTGTGAATCTAAACACCTTTGTGATGTTAAATTGCGAAGCTTTTTACGTTCAGGGAAACGGGGGTCATGGCGCACGTGAGTTTCAATCCTCGCCAAAAAGCAGTAACTGCTGTCGCTCAAAAACACAATGTCCAATCTCTCCAAAGGTCGCAGGTGATGAGACTCGAGCTCGGAAATGTTTGTTATGCCATTTGTCAGTAATGGTTAGAGCGCCACCTAGTGGGACGACTATAATAATGATTGAAAGATGAAATTTTAGCTGGTGGTTAAATGCATGAATTCCATCAATGTGACATCAGATCGGAAGCGCTGGTTTTAGGTGTTGGGCTGGCTCGACGCGCCGGGTGCGAGGGCCCTCATAACGCTGCTTGCAGCTTTAATTATTATTATTA
>NW_020328622.1:0-10928 GCF_001858045.2 Oreochromis niloticus
GATGGTATGACCTACATGTATAAAACTCGGAACACATATCTAACGTTCGGAGACGCACATAAAAGTCTATTATGGCCATGTCCTAAACCAACAGGAAGTCCGCCATTTGGAAGTGAAGGTGACATTTTGGCTCTAATTTTGCCATTTCCATGCCTCGAACTTTTGCGAACTCCTCATTGGAATTTCATCGTACAAGCTTCATATTTGGTCAGTGTCAACTACACACCTGGGCCATGTTAAATTGCGGAGCTTTTGAGTTTTCGGGTTACTGTGAGGCCGTGGCGCCACGGCGAATTTCGATGACTCGCCATGAAAATCTTATTGCCTCTCGTTCTGTCATACATTGTCCGACCTTGACCAAAGTGGACACATATGATAAGGCTCCACCCCTGAACATATTTCAACTGCCATATTTGACATCAGGGACAGCGCCACCTAGTGGGAACAGGAAATGTCATGTTTTACACTTTGGGGTACAGTATTGTAATGGGTGACATCTGCAGCCTCAAATTTCTCCAGGAAAGCCTTAAGGAGTTGGTCTTGGGTTACAGAGAAAACTGTGAGTTTTCGCTGAAGGGTGTGACCCAGCAGCATGGCGAACATTGAGGTCTCGCCATGAAGAAACAAATTAGTGTAACTCAATGAAATCCAATCTGATCAGTACCAGATTTTACAGGGATGATGTCAGACCCGCCCTGAACAGATTGATATGCCCATTGTCAGGAATACGTAGAGCGCCACCTAGTGGCACCAGGAAATGTCATGTCTTTCATTTGTTGTACTGATTTTCACAGGTTCATCGTGGCCACCTCAAAAGCGGTGAATATCACCATCAGTCCTCTTGATGCTTCAGTGGAAAATTGTGACTATAAACTGAACGGCGCACCCTGGTGGCAACGCAGTTCACCATGAAAGATGAAGTGGCTTTTGAGGGGCTTGAAAAGTTTAAAAAGTCTTGAAATTTGGCGCACACCTCTAATGTGATGAGGGCTTTTTATATGTTCATTTTCCTTGAACAGCGCAAAATGGCTCCACAGCGCCCCCTACAAAATTTCAAAACAACAGCCCCTGCTCTGTGTTTTATGTATGAGTTTGAAACCTGGCAAGCTTATTGGAGATATCAAGATGTACAAAAAAGTCTCTTGGAGCAATATCCCAAATCCAACAGGAAGTCAGCCATTTTAAAATTAATGTGTAAATTTGGCGACATTTTCCCCTCTTTTCAGGCCTCATACTTTGACGAACTCCTCCAAGGGATTTCATTAGATTTACGCGATCTCCTGTGTGTGGAATCTAAAGACCTTTGTGATGTTAAATTGCGAAGCTTTTTACGTTCAGGGAAACGGGTGGTCATGGCGGCACGTGGAGTTTCAATCACTCGCCAAAAAGCAGTAACCTGCTGTCGCTCAAAAACACAATGTCCAATCTCTCCCAAAGGTCGCAGGCGTGATGAGACTCGAGCTCGGAAATGTTTGTTATGCCATTTGTCAGTAATGGTTAGAGCGCCACCTAGTGGGACGACTATAATAATGGTTGAATGAGATGAAATTTTAGCTGGTGGTTAAATGCATGAATTCCATCAATGTGACATCAGATCGGAAGCGCTGGTTTTAGGTGTTGGGCTTGGCTCGACGCGCCGGGGTGCGAGGGCCCTCATATCGCTGCTTGCAGCTTTAATTAGGGCCCGAGCACAGTGCGAAGCCCTATTGTATCTGCTCTGTTTTTATTAGGGCCCGAGCACAAAAGTGCGAAGGCCCTATTGTATCTGCTCTGTTTTTATTATTATTATTTATTATTATTATTATTATTATTATTATTATTATTATTATTATTATTATTTCGGCAAATGAATCGGCCTTTTGAGGGCCTAAACATGCTCGAAAACTCATGAAATTTTGCAACGCGTCAGGTCTGGTGAAAATTTACGTATTTTAATGTCCGTAGACATGTCCAGGGAAATTGGCTCAGTAGCGCCACCTAGAAAAATGAGAAACGCGAGCCCCGAGATGGGTATGACCTACATGTATAAAACTCGGAACACATATCTAACGTTCGGAGACGCACATAAAAGTCTATTATGGCCATGTCCTAAACCCAACAGGAAGTCCGCCATTTGGAAGTGAAGGTGACATTTTGGCTCTAATTTTGCCATTTCCATGCCTCGAACTTTTGCGAACTCCTCATTGGAATTTCATCGTACAAGCTTCATATTTGGTCAGTGTCAACTACACACCTGGGCCATGTTAAATTGCGGAGCTTTTGAGTTTTCGGGTTACTGTGAGGCCGTGGCGCCACGGCGAATTTCGATGACTCGCCATGAAAATCTTATTGCCTCTCGTTCTGTCATACATTGTCCGACCTTGACCAAAGTGGACACATATGATAAGGCTCCACCCCTGAACATATTTCAACTGCCATATTTGACACCAGGGACAGCGCCACCTAGTGGGAACAGGAAATGTCATGTTTTACACTTTGGGGTACAGTATTGTAATGGGTGACATCTGCAGCCTCAAATTTCTCCAGGAAAGCCTTAAGGAGTTGGTCTTGGGTTACAGAGAAAACTGTGAGTTTTCGCTGAAGGGTGTGACCCCAGCAGCATGGCGAACATTGAGGTCTCGCCATGAAGAAACAAATTAGTGTAACTCAATGAAATCCAATCTGATCAGTACCAGATTTTACAGGGATGATGTCAGACCCGCCCTGAACAGATTGATATGCCCATTGTCAGGAATACGTAGAGCGCCACCTAGTGGCACCAGGAAATGTCATGTCTTTCATTTTGTTGTACTGATTTTCACAGGTTCATCGTGGCCACCTCAAAAGCGGTGAATATCACCATCAGTCCCTCTTGATGCTTCAGTGAGAAAATTGTGACTATAAACTGAACGGCGCACCCTGGTGGCAACGCAGTTCACCATGAAAGATGAAGTGGCTTTTGAGGGCTTGAAAAGTTTAAAAAGTCTTGAAATTTGGCGCACACCTCTAATGTGATGAGGGATTTCTTTTATATGTTCATTTTCCTTGAACAGCGCAAAATGGCTCCACAGCGCCCCCTACAAAATTTCAAAACAACAGCCCCTGCTCTGTGTTTTATGTATGAGTTTGAAACCTGGCAAGCTTATTGGAGATATCAAGATGTACAAAAAAGTCTCTTGGAGCAATATCCCAAATCCAACAGGAAGTCAGCCATTTTAAAATTAATGTGTAAATTTGGCGACATTTTCCCCTCTTTTCAGGCCTCATACTTTGACGAACTCCTCCAAGGGATTTCATTAGATTTACGCGATCTCCTGTGTGTGGAATCTAAAGACCTTTGTGATGTTAAATTGCGAAGCTTTTTACGTTCAGGGAAACGGGTGGTCATGGCGGCACGTGGAGTTTCAATCACTCGCCAAAAAGCAGTAACCTGCTGTCGCTCAAAACACAATGTCCAATCTCTCCCAAAGGTCGCAGGCGTGATGAGACTCGAGCTCGGAAATGTTTGTTATGCCATTTGTCAGTAATGGTTAGAGCGCCACCTAGTGGGACGACTATAATAATGGTTGAATGAGATGAAATTTTAGCTGGTGGTTAAATGCATGAATTCCATCAATGTGACATCAGATCGGAAGCCTGGTTTTAGGTGTTGGCTTGGCTCGACGCCGGGGTGCGAGGGCCTCATATCGCTGCTTGCAGCTTTAATTATTATATTATTATTATTTCGGCAAATGAATCGGCCTTTGAGGGCCTAAACATGCTCGAAAACTCATGAAATTTTGCACACGCGTCAGGTCTGGTGAAATTTGTATTTTAATGTCGTATGACATGTCAGGGAAATTGGCTCGTAGCGCCACCTAGATTGAGAAACGCAGCCCACGAATGGGTTGACTACATGTATAAATCGGACACATATCTACGTTCGGAGACGCACAAAAAGTCTATTTGGCCATGTCCTAACCCAACAGGAAGTCCGCATTTGGAAGTGAAGGTGACATTTTGGCTCTAATTTTGCCATTCCATGCCTCGAACTTTGCGAACTCCTCATTGGAATTTCATCGTACAAGCTTCATATTTGGTCAGTGTCAACTACACCCTGGGCCATGTTAATTGCGGAGCTTTTGAGTTTTCGGGTTACTGTGAGGCCGTGGCGCCAGGCGAATTTCGATGACTCGCCATGAAAATCTTATTGCCTCTCGTTCTGTCATACATTGTCGACCTTGACAAAGTGGACACATATGATAAGGTCACCCTGAACATATTCAACTGCATATTTGACACAGGGACAGCGCCACCTAGTGGGAACAGGAAATGTCATGTTTACACTTTGGGTACAGTATTGTAATGGGTGACATCTGCACCTCAAATTTCTCCAGGAAAGCCTTAAGGAGTTGGTCTTGGGTTACAGAGAAAACTGTGAGTTTTCGCTGAAGGGTGTGACCCCAGCAGCATGGCGAACATTGAGGTCTCGCCATGAAGAAACAATTAGTGTAACTCAATGAAATCCAATCTGATCAGTACCAGATTTTACAGGGATGATGTCAGACCCGCCCTGAACAGATTGATATGCCCATTGTCAGGAATACGTAGAGCGCACCTAGTGGCACAGGAAATGTCATGTCTTTCATTTTGTTGTACTGATTTCACAGGTTCATCGTGGCCACCTCAAAAGCGGTGATATCACATCAGTCCCTCTTGATGCTTCAGTGAGAAATTGTGACTATAAACTGAACGGCGCACCCTGGTGGCACGCAGTTCACCATGAAGATGAAGTGGCTTTTGAGGGCTTGAAAGTTTAAAAAGTCTTGAAATTTGGCGCACACCTCTAATGTGATGAGGGATTTCTTTTATATGTTCATTTTCCTTGAACAGCGCAAAATGGCTCCACAGCGCCCCCTACAAAATTTCAAAACAACAGCCCTGCTCTGTGTTTTATGTATGAGTTTGAACCTGGCAAGCTTATTGGAGATATCAAGATGTACAAAAAGTCTCTTGGAGCAATATCCCAAATCCAACAGGAAGTCAGCCATTTAAAATTAATGTGTAATTTGGCGACATTTTCCCTCTTTTCAGGCCTCATACTTTGACGACTCCTCCAAGGGATTTCATTAGATTTACGCGATCCTGGTGGTGGATCTAAAGACCTTTGTGATGTTAAATTGCGAAGCTTTTTACGTTCAGGGAAACGGGGTGGTCATGGCGGCACGTGGAGTTTCAATCACTCGCCAAAAAGCAGTAACCTGCTGTCGCCAAAACACAATGTCCAATCTCTCCCAAAGTTCGCAGGCGTGATGAGACTCGAGCTCGAATGTTTGTTATGCCATTTGTCAGTAATGGTTAGAGCGCCACCTGTGGGACGACTATAATAATGGTTGAATGAGATGAAATTTTAGCTGGTGGTTAATGCATGAATTCCATCAATGTGACATCAGATCGAAGCGCTGGTTTTAGGTGTTGGCTTGGCCGACGCGCCGGGGTGCGAGGGCCCTCATATCGCTGCTTGCACTTTAATTATTATTATATTTATTATTATTATTTCGGCAATGAATCGCCTTTTGAGGCCTAAACATGCTCGAAAACTCATGAAATTTTGCACACGCGTCAGGTCTGGTGAAAATTTACGTATTTTAATGTCCGATAGACATGTCAGGGAAATTGGCTCTAGTAGCGCCACCTAGAAAAATGAGAAACGCGAGCCCCGAGATGGGTATGACCTACATGTATAAACTCGGAACACATATCTAACGTTCGGAGACGCACAAAAAAGTCTATTATGGCCATGTCCTAAACCCAACAGGAAGTCCGCCATTTGGAAGTGAAGGTGACATTTTGGCTCTAATTTTGCCATTTCCATGCCTCGAACTTTTGCGAACTCCTCATTGGAATTTCATCGTACAAGCTTCATATTTGGTCAGTGTCAACTACACACCTGGGCCATGTTAAATTGCGGAGCTTTTGAGTTTTCGGTTACTGTGAGGCCGTGGCGCCACGGCGAATTTCGATGACTCGCCATGAAAATCTTATTGCCTCTCGTTCTGTCATACATTGTCCGACCTTGACCAAAGTGGACACATATGATAAGGCTCCACCCCTGAACATATTTCAACTGCCATATTTGACATCAGGGACAGCGCCACCTAGTGGGAACAGGAAATGTCATGTTTTACACTTTGGGTACAGTATTGTAATGGGTGACATCTGCAGCCTCAAATTTCTCCAGGAAAGCCTTAAGGAGTTGGTCTTGGGTTACAGAGAAAACTGTGAGTTTTCGCTGAAGGGTGTGACCCCAGCAGCATGGCGAACATTGAGGTCTCGCCATGAAGAAACAAATTAGTGTAACTCAATGAAATCCAATCTGATCAGTACCAGATTTTACAGGGATGATGTCAGACCCGCCCTGAACAGATTGATATGCCATTGTCAGGAATACGTAGAGCGCCACCTAGTGGCACCAGGAAATGTCATGTCTTTCATTTTGTTGTACTGATTTTCACAGGTTCATCGTGGCCACCTCAAAAGCGGTGAATATCACCATCAGTCCCTCTTGATGCTTCAGTGAGAAAATTGTGACTATAAACTGAACGGCGCACCCTGGTGGCAACGCAGTTCACCATGAAAGATGAAGTGGCTTTTGAGGGGCTTGAAAAGTTTAAAAAGTCTTGAAATTTGGCGCACACCTCTAATGTGATGAGGGATTTCTTTTTATATGTTCATTTTCCTTGAACAGCGCAAAATGGCTCCACAGCGCCCCCTACAAAATTTCAAAACAACAGCCCCTGCTCTGTGTTTTATGTATGAGTTTGAAACCTGGCAAGCTTATTGGAGATATCAAGATGTACAAAAAAGTCTCTTGGAGCAATATCCCAAATCCAACAGGAAGTCAGCCATTTTAAAATTAATGTGTAAATTTGGCGACATTTTCCCCTCTTTTCAGGCCTCATACTTTGACGAACTCCTCCAAGGGATTTCATTAGATTTACGCGATCTCCTGTGTGTGGAATCTAAAGACCTTTGTGATGTTAAATTGCGAAGCTTTTTACGTTCAGGGAAACGGGGTGGTCATGGCGGCACGTGGAGTTTCAATCACTCGCCAAAAAGCAGTAACCTGCTGTCGCTCAAAAACACAATGTCCAATCTCTCCCAAAGGTCGCAGGCGTGATGAGACTCGAGCTCGGAAATGTTTGTTATGCCATTTGTCAGTAATGGTTAGAGCGCCACCTAGTGGGACGACTATAATAATGGTTGAATGAGATGAAATTTAGCTGGTGGTTAAATGCATGAATTCCATCAATGTGACATCAGATCGGAAGCGCTGGTTTTAGGTGTTGGGCTTGGCTCGACGCGCCGGGGTGCGAGGGCCCTCATATCGCTGCTTGCAGCTTTAATTATTATTATTATTATTATTATTATTATTTTTCAGGAAATGAATTGCCTTTTTGAGGGCTTTAACATGCTCAAAAACTCATGAAATTTTGCAACATGCCAGGTCTGGTGAAAATTTGTATTTTAATGTTTTACATATGAGCACTTGGAAATGGCTCTGTAGCGCCACCTATGCCTTGTTAAATGCAGCCCTACGAACACATCGTTTGCTACATGTATGAAATCTGGCACACATGTGTATCATGCAAGACGAACAAAAAGTCTGTGGGCCATTGACGCAAACCCAACAGGAAGTCCGCCATTTGGAAGTGAAGGTGACATTTTGGCTCTAATTTTGCCATTTCCATGCCTCGAACTTTTGCGAACTCCTCATTGGAATTTCATCGTACAAGCTTCATATTTGGTCAGTGTCAACTACACACCTGGGCCATGTTAAATTGCGGAGCTTTGAGTTTTCGGATACGGTGAGGCCGTGGCGCCACGGCGAATTTCGATGACTCGCCATGAAAATCTTATTGCCTCTCGTTCTGTCATACATTGTCCGACCTTGACCAAAGTGGACACATATGATAAGGCTCCACCCCTGAACATATTTCAACTGCCATATTTGACATCAGGGACAGCGCCACCTAGTGGGAACAGGAAATGTCATGTTTTACACTTTGGGGTACAGTATTGTAATGGGTGACATCTGCAGCCTCAAATTTCTCCAGGAAAGCCTTAAGGAGTTGGTCTTGGGTTACAGGAAAACTGTGAGTTTTCGCTGAAGGGTGTGACCCCAGCAGCATGGCGAACATTGAGGTCTCGCCATGAAGAAACAAATTAGTGTAACTCAATGAAATCCAATCTGATCAGTACCAGATTTTACAGGGATGATGTCAGACCCGCCCTGAACAGATTGATATGCCCATTGTCAGGAATACGTAGAGCGCCACCTAGTGGCACCAGGAATGTCATGTCTTTCTTTTGTTGTACTGATTTCACAGGTTCATCGTGGCCACCTCAAAAGTGAATATCACCATCAGTCCCTCTTGATGCTTCAGTGAAAATTGTGACTATAAACTGAACGGCGCACCCTGGTGGCAACGCAGTTCACCATGAAAGATGAGTGGCTTTTGAGGGGCTTGAAAAGTTTAAAAGTCTTGAATTTGGCGCACACCTCAATGTGATGAGGGATTTCTTTTTATGTTCATTTTCCTTGAACAGCGCAAAATGGCTCCACAGCGCCCCTACAAAATTTCAAACAACAGCCCCTGCTCTGTTTTATGTATGAGTTTGAAACCTGGTAAGCTTATGGAGATATCAAGATGTACAAAAAAGTCTCTTGGAGCAATATCCCAAATCCAACAGGGTCAGCCATTTTAAATTAATGTGTAATTTGGCGACATTTTCCCTCTTTTCAGGCCTTACTTTGACGAACTCCTCCAAGGGATTTCATTAGATTTACGCGATCTCCTGTGTGTGGAATCTAAAGACCTTTGTGATGTTAAATTGCGAAGCTTTTTACGTTCAGGGAAACGGGGGTCATGGCGGCACGTGGAGTTTCAATCACTCGCCAAAAAGCAGTAATCTGCTGTCACTCAAAAACACAATGTCCAATCTCTCCCAAAGGTCGCAGGCGTGATGAGACTCGAGCTCGGAAATGTTGTTATGCCATTTGTCAGTAATGGTTAGAGCGCCACCTAGTGGGACGACTATAATAATGGTTGAATGAGATGAAATTTAGCTGGGTTAAATGCATGAATTCCATCAATGTGACATCAGATCGGAAGCGCTGGTTTTAGGTGTTGGGCTTGGCTCGACGCGTGGGTGCGAGGGCCCTCATATCGCTGCTTGCAGCTCGAGCTGCGAAGGCTATTGTAGCTGTCATTATTTACCGAGCACTGAGTGCGAAGGCCCTATTGTATCTGCTCTGTTCTTTTTTATTATATAGGGCCCGAGCACGAGTGCGAAGGCCCTATTGTATCTGCTCTGTTTCTTATTATTTATTATTATTATTATTATTATTATTATTATTCAGGCAAAGAAGGGCCTTTTTGAGGGCTTTAACATGCTCGAAAACTCTTGGAATTTTGCACACATGCCAGGTCTGGTGAAAATTTTGTATTTTAATGGTTTTACATATGAGCACTGGGAAATGGCTCTGTAGCGCCACCTATGCCTTGTTAAATGCAGCCCTACGAACACATCGTTTTGCTACATGTATGAAATTTGGCACACATGTGTATCATGCCAAGACGAACAAAAAAGTCAGTGGACCATTGACGCAAACCCAACAGGAAGTCCGCCATTTGGAAGTGAAGGTGACATTTTGGCTCTAATTTTGCCATTTCCATGCCTCGAACTTTTGCGAACTCCTCATTGGAATTTCATCGTACAAGCTTCATATTTGGTCAGTGTCAACTACACACCTGGGCCATGTTAAATTGCGGAGCTTTTGAGTTTTCGGGTACTGTGAGGCCGTGGCGCCACGGCGAATTTCGATGACTCGCCATGAAAATCTTATTGCCTCTCGTTCTGTCATACATTGTCCGACCTTGACCAAAGTGGACACATATGATAAGGCTCCACCCCTGAACATATTTCAACTGCCATATTTGACATCAGGGACAGCGCCACCTAGTGGGAACAGGAAATGTCATGTTTTACACTTTGGGGTACAGTATTGTAATGGGTGACATCTGCAGCCTCAAATTTCTCCAGGAAAGCCTTAAGGAGTTGGTCTTGGGTTACAGAGAAAACTGTGAGTTTTCGCTGAAGGGTGTGACCCCAGCAGCATGGCGAACATTGAGGTCTCGCCATGAAGAACAAATTAGTGTAACTCAATGAAATCCAATCTGATCAGTACCAGATTTTACAGGGATGATGTCAGACCCGCCCTGAACAGATTGATATGCCCATTGTCAGGAATACGTAGAGCGCCACCTAGTGGCACCAGGAAATGTCATGTCTTTCATTTTGTTGTACTGATTTTCAACAGGTTCATCGTGGCCACCTCAAAGCGGTGAATATCACCATCAGTCCTCTGATGCTTCAGTGAGAAATTGTGACTATAAACTGAACGGCGCACCCTGGTGGCAACGCAGTTCACCATGAAAGATGAAGTGGCTTTTGAGGGCTTGAAAAGTTTAAAAAGTCTTGAAATTTGGCGCACACCTCTAATGTGATGAGGGATTTCTTTTTATATGTTCATTTTCCTTGAAGAGCGCAAAATGGCTCCACAGCGCCCCTACAAAATTTCAAAACAACAGCCCCTGCTCTGTTTTATGTATGAGTTTGAAACCTGGCAAGCTTATTGGAGATATCAAGATGTACAAAAAAGTCTCTTGGAGCAATATCCCAAATCCAACAGGAAGTCAGCCATTTTAAAATTAATGTGTAAATTTGGCGACATTTTCCTCTTTTCAGGCCTCATACTTTGACGAACTCCTCCAAGGGATTTCATTAGATTTACGCGATCTCCTGTGTGTGGAATCTAAAGACCTTTGTGATGTTAAATTGCGAAGCTTTTACGTTCAGGGAAACGGGGTGGTCATGGCGGCACGTGGAGTTTCAAATCACTCGCC
>NW_020328623.1:0-14455 GCF_001858045.2 Oreochromis niloticus
ATCAGGGACAGCGCCACCTAGTGGGAACAGGAAATGTCATGTTTTACACTTTGGGGTACAGTATTGTAATGGGTGACATCTGCAGCCTCAAATTTCTCCAGGAAAGCCTTAAGGAGTTGGTCTTGGGTTACAGAGAAAACTGTGAGTTTTCGCTGAAGGGTGTGACCCAGCAGCATGGCGAACATTGAGGTCTCGCCATGAAGAAACAAATTAGTGTAACTCAATGAAATCCAATCTGATCAGTACCAGATTTTACAGGGATGATGTCAGACCCGCCTGAACAGATTGATATGCCCATTGTCAGGAATACGTAGAGCGCCACCTAGTGGCACCAGGAAATGTCATGTCTTTCATTTTGTTGTACTGATTTTCACAGGTTCATCTGTGGCCCCTCAAAAGCGTGATATCACCATCAGTCCTCATGATGCTTCAGTGAGAAAATTGTGACTTAAACTGAACGGCGCACCTGGTGGCAACGCAGTTCACCATGAAGATGAAGTGGCTTTTGAGGGGCTTGAAAGTTTAAAAAAGTCTTGGAATTTGGCCAAACCTCAATGTGATGAGGGCTTTTTTATATGTTCATTTTCCTTGAATAGTGCAAAATGGCTCCCACAGCGCCCCTACAAAATTTCAAAACAACAGCCCTGCTCTGTGTTTTATTATAGTTCTGAAACCTGGTAAGCTTATGGAGGATATCAAGATGTACAAAAAGTCTCTTGGAGCAATATCCCAAATCCAACAGGAAGTCAGCCATTTTAAAATTAATGTGTAATTTAGCACTTTTTCGCCTCTTTTCAGGCCTCATACTTTGACGAACTCCTCCAAGGGATTTCATTAGATTTACGCGATCTCCTGTGTGTGGAATCTAAAGACCTTTGTGATGTTAAATTGCGAAGCTTTTTACGTTCAGGGAAACGGGGTGGTCATGGCGGCACGTGGAGTTTCAATCCTCGCAAAAAGCAGTAACCTGCTGTCCTCAAAAACAAATGTCCAATCTCTCCAAAGGTCGCAGGCGTGATGAGACTCGAGCTCGGAAATGTTGTTACCATTTGTCAGTAATGGTTAGAGCGCCACCTATGGGACGACTATAATAATGTTGAATGAGATGAAATTTAGCTGGTGGTTAATGCATGAATTCCATCAATGTGACATCAGATCGGAGCTGGTTTTAGGTGTTGGGCTTGGCTCGACGCGCGGGGTGCGAGGGCCCTCATATCGTGCTGCAGCTTAATTAGGGCGACAAAAGTGCGAAGGCCTATTGTATTGCTTTTTTTATTATTATTATTATTATTATTATTATTATTATTATTATTAATTATTATTATTATTTCGGCAAATGAATCGGCCTTTTGAGGGCTAAACATCTCGAAAACTCATGAAATTTTGCAACGCGTCAGGTCTGGTGAAAATTTACGTATTTTAATGTCCGTAGACATGTCCAGGGAAAATTGGCTCAGTAGCGCCACCTAGAAAATGAGAAACGCGAGCCCCCGAGATGGGTATGACCTACATGTATAAAACTCGGAACACATATCTAACGTTCGGAGACGCACATAAAAGTCTATTATGGCCATGTCCTAAACCCAACAGGAAGTCCGCCATTTGGAAGTGAAGGTGACATTTTGGCTCTAATTTTGCCATTTCCATGCCTCGAACTTTTGCGAACTCCTCATTGGAATTTCATCGTACAAGCTTCATATTTGGTCAGTGTCAACTACACACCTGGGCCATGTTAAATTGCGGAGCTTTGAGTTTTCGGGTTACTGTGAGGCCGTGGCGCCACGGCGAATTTCGATGACTCGCCATGAAAATCTTATTGCCTCTCGTTCTGTCATACATTGTCCGACCTTGACCAAAGTGGACACATATGATAAGGCTCCACCCTGAACATATTTCAACTGCCATATTGACACCAGGGACAGCGCCACCTAGTGGGAACAGGAAATGTCATGTTTACACTTTGGGGTACAGTATTGTAATGGGTGACATCTGCAGCCTCAAATTTCTCCAGGAAAGCCTTAAGGAGTTGGTCTTGGGTTACAGAGAAAACTGTGAGTTTTCGCTGAAGGGTGTGACCCCAGCAGCATGGCGAACATTGAGGTCTCGCCATGAAGAACAAATTAGTGTAACTCAATGAAATCCAATCTGATCAGTACCAGATTTTACAGGGATGATGTCAGACCCGCCCTGAACAGATTGATATGCCCATTGTCAGGAATACGTAGAGCGCCACCTAGTGGCACCAGGAAATGTCATGTCTTTCATTTTGTTGTACTGATTTTCACAGGTTCATCGTGGCCACCTCAAAAGCGGTGAATATCACCATCAGTCCCTCTTGATGCTTCAGTGAGAAAATTGTGACTATAAACTGAACGGCGCACCCTGGTGGCAGCGCAGTTCACCATGAAAGATGAAGTGGCTTTTGAGGGGCTTGAAAAGTTTAAAAAGTCTTGAAATTTGGCGCACACCTCTAATGTGATGAGGGATTTCTTTTTATATGTTCATTTTCCTTGAACAGCGCAAAATGGCTCCACAGCGCCCCCTACAAAATTTCAAAACAACAGCCCCTGCTCTGTGTTTTATGTATGAGTTTGAAACCTGGCAAGCTTATTGGAGATATCAAGATGTACAAAAAAGTCTCTTGGAGCAATATCCCAAATCCAACAGGAAGTCAGCCATTTTAAAATTAATGTGTAAATTTGGCGACATTTTCCCCTCTTTTCAGGCCTCATACTTTGACGAACTCCTCCAAGGGATTTCATTAGATTTACGCGATCTCCTGTGTGTGGAATCTAAAGACCTTTGTGATGTTAAATTGCGAAGCTTTTTACGTTCAGGGAAACGGGGTGGTCATGGCGGCACGTGGAGTTTCAATCACTCGCCAAAAAGCAGTAACCTGCTGTCGCTCAAAAACACAATGTCCAATCTCTCCCAAAGGTCGCAGGCGTGATGAGACTCGAGCTCGATGTTGTACATTTCAGTATGTTAGAGCGCACTAGTACGACTATAATGTTGAATGAGAAATTTAGCTGGTGTTATGCATGATTCCATCAATGTGACATCAGATCGAAGCGCTGGTTAGGTGGCTTGGCTCGACGCGGGGTGCGGGCCCATCGCGCTGCAGCTAAATTAATTATTATTATTCGAAAACGCTTTGAGCCACCGAAATGGAATTTGCAACCTCAGTGGTAAAATTACGTATTTTGGTAACATCAGGAAATGCTAGAGCGCCTTGGAGAACGCACAAATAGCTACATGTTATGGACACATGTTCAACGCTAAATCTGCCATCCAACCCAGGAAGTCCGCCATTTGGAAGTGAAGGTGACATTTTGGCTCTAATTTTGCCATTTCCATGCCTCGAACTTTTGCGAACTCCTCATTGGAATTTCATCGTACAAGCTTCATATTTGGTCAGTGTCAACTACACACCTGGGCCATGTTAAATTGCGGAGCTTTTGAGTTTTCGGGTTACTGTGAGGCCGTGGCGCCACGGCGAATTTCGATGACTCGCCATGAAAATCTTATTGCCTCTCGTTCTGTCATACATTGTCCGACCTTGACCAAAGTGGACACATATGATAAGGCTCCACCCCTGAACATATTTCAACTGCCATATTTGACATCAGGGACAGCGCCACCTAGTGGGAACAGGAAATGTCATGTTTTACACTTTGGGGTACAGTATTGTAATGGGTGACATCTGCAGCCTCAAATTTCTCCAGGAAAGCCTTAAGGAGTTGGTCTTGGGTTACAGAGAAAACTGTGAGTTTTCGCTGAAGGGTGTGACCCCAGCAGCATGGCGAACATTGAGGTCTCGCCATGAAGAAACAAATTAGTGTAACTCAATGAAATCCAATCTGATCAGTACCAGATTTTACAGGGATGATGTCAGACCCGCCCTGAACAGATTGATATGCCCATTGTCAGGAATACGTAGAGCGCCACCTAGTGGCACCAGGAAATGTCATGTCTTTCATTTTGTTGTACTGATTTTCACAGGTTCATCGTGGCCACCTCAAAAGCGGTGAATATCACCATCAGTCCCTCTTGATGCTTCAGTGAGAAAATTGTGACTATAAACTGAACGGCGCACCCTGGTGGCAACGCAGTTCACCATGAAAGATGAAGTGGCTTTTGAGGGGCTTGAAAAGTTTAAAAAGTCTTGAAATTTGGCGCACACCTCTAATGTGATGAGGGATTTCTTTTTATATGTTCATTTTCCTTGAAAGCGCAAAATGGCTCCACAGCGCCCCCTACAAAATTTCAAAACAACAGCCCCTGCTCTGTGTTTTATGTATGAGTTTGAAACCTGGCAAGCTTATTGGAGATATCAAGATGTACAAAAAAGTCTCTTGGAGCAATATCCCAAATCCAACAGGAAGTCAGCCATTTTAAAATTAATGTGTAAATTTGGCGACATTTTCCCCTCTTTTCAGGCCTCATACTTTGACGAACTCCTCCAAGGGATTTCATTAGATTTACGCGATCTCCTGTGTGTGGAATCTAAAGACCTTTGTGATGTTAAATTGCGAAGCTTTTTACGTTCAGGGAAACGGGGTGGTCATGGCGGCACGTGGAGTTTCAATCACTCGCCAAAAAGCAGTAACCTGCTGTCGCTCAAAAACACAATGTCCAATCTCTCCCAAAGGTCGCAGGCGTGATGAGACTCGAGCTCGGAAATGTTTGTTATGCCATTTGTCAGTAATGGTTAGAGCGCCACCTAGTGGGACGACTATAATAATGGTTGAATGAGATGAAATTTTAGCTGGTGGTTAAATGCATGAATTCCATCAATGTGACATCAGATCGGAAGCGCTGGTTTTAGGTGTTGGGCTTGGCTCGACGCGCCGGGGGTGCGAGGGCCCTCATATCGCTGCTTGCAGCTTTAATTAGGCCGAGCAAAATGCGAGGTATGTATCTGTCTATTATTATTATTATTATTATAATATTATTATTATTATTATATTCGGCAAATGAATCGGCCTTTTGAGGGCCTAAACATGCTCGAAAACTCATGAAATTTTGCACACGCGTCAGGTCTGGTGAAAATTTACGTATTTTAATGTCCGTAGACATGTCCAGGGAAAATTGGCTCAGTAGCGCCACCTAGAAAAATGAGAAACGCGAGCCCCCGAGATGGGTATGACCTACATGTATAAAACTCGGAACACATATCTAACGTTCGGAGACGCACATAAAAGTCTATTATGGCCATGTCCTAAACCCAACAGGAAGTCCGCCATTTGGAAGTGAAGGTGACATTTTGGCTCTAATTTTGCCATTTCCATGCCTCGAACTTTTGCGAACTCCTCATTGGAATTTCATCGTACAAGCTTCATATTTGGTCAGTGTCAACTACACACCTGGGCCATGTTAAATTGCGGAGCTTTTGAGTTTTCGGGTTACTGTGAGGCCGTGGCGCCACGGCGAATTTCGATGACTCGCCATGAAAATCTTATTGCCTCTCGTTCTGTCATACATTGTCCGACCTTGACCAAAGTGGACACATATGATAAGGCTCCACCCCTGAACATATTTCAACTGCCATATTTGACACCAGGGACAGCGCCACCTAGTGGGAACAGGAAATGTCATGTTTTACACTTTGGGGTACAGTATTGTAATGGGTGACATCTGCAGCCTCAAATTTCTCCAGGAAAGCCTTAAGGAGTTGGTCTTGGGTTACAGAGAAAACTGTGAGTTTTCGCTGAAGGGTGTGACCCCAGCAGCATGGCGAACATTGAGGTCTCGCCATGAAGAAACAAATTAGTGTAACTCAATGAAATCCAATCTGATCAGTACCAGATTTTACAGGGATGATGTCAGACCCGCCCTGAACAGATTGATATGCCCATTGTCAGGAATACGTAGAGCGCCACCTAGTGGCACCAGGAAATGTCATGTCTTTCATTTGTTGTACTGATTTTCACAGGTTCATCGTGGCCACCTCAAAAGCGGTGAATATCACCATCAGTCCCTCTTGATGCTTCAGTGAGAAAATTGTGACTATAAACTGAACGGCGCACCCTGGTGGCACGCAGTTCACCATGAAAGATGAAGTGGCTTTTGAGGGGCTTGAAAAGTTTAAAAAGTCTTGAAATTTGGCGCACACCTCTAATGTGATGAGGGATTTCTTTTTATATGTTCATTTCCTTGAAGAGCGCAAAATGGCTCCACAGCGCCCCCTACAAAATTTCAAAACAACAGCCCCTGCTCTGTGTTTTATGTATGAGTTTGAAACCTGGCAAGCTTATTGGAGATATCAAGATGTACAAAAAAGTCTCTTGGAGCAATATCCCAAATCCAACAGGAAGTCAGCCATTTTAAAATTAATGTGTAAATTTGGCGACATTTTCCCCTCTTTTCAGGCCTCATACTTTGACGAACTCCTCCAAGGGATTTCATTAGATTTACGCGATCTCCTGTGTGTGGAATCTAAAGACCTTTGTGATGTTAAATTGCGAAGCTTTTTACGTTCAGGGAAACGGGGTGGTCATGGCGGCACGTGGAGTTTCAATCACTCGCCAAAAAGCAGTAACCTGCTGTCGCTCAAAAACACAATGTCCAATCTCTCCCAAAGGTCGCAGGCGTGATGAGACTCGAGCTCGGAAATGTTTGTTATGCCATTTGTCAGTAATGGTTAGAGCGCCACCTAGTGGGACGACTATAATAATGGTTGAATGAGATGAAATTTTAGCTGGTGGTTAAATGCATGAATTCCATCAATGTGACATCAGATCGGAAGCGCTGGTTTTAGGTGTTGGGCTTGGCTCGACGCGCCGGGGGTGCGAGGGCCCTCATATCGCTGCTTGCAGCTTTAATTATTATTATTATTATTATTATTATTCAGGCAAAGAAGGCCTTTTTGAGGGCTTTAACATGCTCAAAACTCTTGAAATTTTGCACACATGCCAGGTCTGGTGAAAAATTTTGTATTTTAATGGTTTTACATATGAGCACTGGGAAATGGCTCTGTAGCGCCACCTATGCCTTGTTAAATGCAGCCCTACGAACACATCGTTTTAGCTACATGTATGAAATTTGGCACACATGTGTATCATGCCAAGACGAACAAAAAAGTCATGGGACCATTGACGCAAACCCAACAGGAAGTCCGCCATTTGGAAGTGAAGGTGACATTTTGGCTCTAATTTTGCCATTTCCATGCCTCGAACTTTTGCGAACTCCTCATTGGAATTTCATCGTACAAGCTTCATATTTGGTCAGTGTCAACTACACACCTGGGCCATGTTAAATTGCGGAGCTTTTGAGTTTTCGGGATACGGTGAGGCCGTGGCGCCACGGCGAATTTCGATGACTCGCCATGAAAATCTTATTGCCTCTCGTTCTGTCATACATTGTCCGACCTTGACCAAAGTGGACACATATGATAAGGCTCCACCCCTGAACATATTTCAACTGCCATATTTGACATCAGGGACAGCGCCACCTAGTGGGAACAGGAAATGTCATGTTTTACACTTTGGGGTACAGTATTGTAATGGGTGACATCTGCAGCCTCAAATTTCTCCAGGAAAGCCTTAAGGAGTTGGTCTTGGGTTACAGAGAAAACTGTGAGTTTTCGCTGAAGGGTGTGACCCCAGCAGCATGGCGAACATTGAGGTCTCGCCATGAAGAAACAAATTAGTGTAACTCAATGAAATCCAATCTGATCAGTACCAGATTTACAGGGATGATGTCAGACCCGCCCTGAACAGATTGATATGCCCATTGTCAGGAATACGTAGAGCGCCACCTAGTGGCACCAGGAAATGTCATGTCTTTCATTTTGTTGTACTGATTTTCACAGGTTCATCGTGGCCACCTCAAAAGCGGTGAATATCACCATCAGTCCCTCTTGATGCTTCAGTGAGAAAATTGTGACTATAAACTGAACGGCGCACCCTGGTGGCAACGCAGTTCACCATGAAAGATGAAGTGGCTTTTGAGGGGCTTGAAAGTTTAAAAAGTCTTGAAATTTGGCGCACACCTCTAATGTGATGAGGGATTTCTTTTTATATGTTCATTTTCCTTGAACAGCGCAAAATGGCTCCACAGCGCCCCCTACAAAATTTCAAAACAACAGCCCCTGCTCTGTGTTTTATGTATGAGTTTGAAACCTGGCAAGCTTATTGGAGATATCAAGATGTACAAAAAAGTCTCTTGGAGCAATATCCCAAATCCAACAGGAAGTCAGCCATTTTAAAATTAATGTGTAAATTTGGCGACATTTTCCCCTCTTTTCAGGCCTCATACTTTGACGAACTCCTCCAAGGGATTTCATTAGATTTACGCGATCTCCTGTGTGTGGAATCTAAAGACCTTTGTGATGTTAAATTGCGAAGCTTTTTACGTTCAGGGAAACGGGGTGGTCATGGCGGCACGTGGAGTTTCAATCACTCGCCAAAAAGCAGTAACCTGCTGTCGCTCAAAAACACAATGTCCAATCTCTCCCAAAGGTCGCAGGCGTGATGAGACTCGAGCTCGGAAATGTTTGTTATGCCATTTGTCAGTAATGGTTAGAGCGCCACCTAGTGGGACGACTATAATAATGGTTGAATGAGATGAAATTTTAGCTGGTGGTTAAATGCATGAATTCCATCAATGTGACATCAGATCGGAAGCGCTGGTTTTAGGTGTTGGGCTTGGCTCGACGCGCCGGGGTGCGAGGGCCTCATATCGCTGCTTGCAGCTTTAATTATTATTATTATTATTATTTCGGCAAATGAATCGGCCTTTTGAGGGCCTAACATGCTCAAAACTCATGAAATTTTGCACACGCGTCAGGTCTGGTGAAAATTTACGTATTTTAATGTCCGTAGACATGTCCAGGGAAAATTGGCTCAGTAGCGCCACCTAGAAAAATGAGAAACGCGAGCCCCGAGATGGGTATGACCTACATGTATAAAACTCGGAACACATATCTAACGTTCGGAGACGCACAAAAAGTCTATTATGGCCATGTCCTAAACCCAACAGGAAGTCCGCCATTTGGAAGTGAAGGTGACATTTTGGCTCTAATTTTGCCATTTCCATGCCTCGAACTTTTGCGAACTCCTCATTGGAATTTCATCGTACAAGCTTCATATTTGGTCAGTGTCAACTACACACCTGGGCCATGTTAAATTGCGGAGCTTTTGAGTTTTCGGGTTACTGTGAGGCCGTGGCGCCACGGCGAATTTCGATGACTCGCCATGAAAATCTTATTGCCTCTCGTTCTGTCATACATTGTCCGACCTTGACCAAAGTGGACACATATGATAAGGCTCCACCCTGAACATATTTCAACTGCCATATTTGACACAGGGACAGCGCCACCTAGTGGGAACAGGAAATGTCATGTTTTACACTTTGGGGTACAGTATTGTAATGGGTGACATCTGCAGCCTCAAATTTCTCCAGGAAAGCCTTAAGGAGTTGGTCTTGGGTTACAGAGAAAACTGTGAGTTTTCGCTGAAGGGTGTGACCCCAGCAGCATGGCGAACATTGAGGTCTCGCCATGAAGAAACAAATTAGTGTAACTCAATGAAATCCAATCTGATCAGTACCAGATTTTACAGGGATGATGTCAGACCCGCCCTGAACAGATTGATATGCCCATTGTCAGGAATACGTAGAGCGCCACCTAGTGGCACCAGGAAATGTCATGTCTTTCATTTTGTTGTACTGATTTTCACAGGTTCATCGTGGCCACCTCAAAAGCGGTGAATATCACCATCAGTCCCTCTTGATGCTTCAGTGAGAAAATTGTGACTATAAACTGAACGGCGCACCCTGGTGGCAACGCAGTTCACCATGAAAGATGAAGTGGCTTTTGAGGGGCTTGAAAAGTTTAAAAAGTCTTGAAATTTGGCGCACACCTCTAATGTGATGAGGATTTCTTTTTATATGTTCATTTTCCTTGAACAGCGCAAAATGGCTCCACAGCGCCCCCTACAAAATTTCAAAACAACAGCCCCTGCTCTGTGTTTTATGTATGAGTTTGAAACCTGGCAAGCTTATGGAGATATCAAGATGTACAAAAAAGTCTCTTGGAGCAATATCCCAAATCCAACAGGAAGTCAGCCATTTTAAAATTAATGTGTAAATTTGGCGACATTTTCCCCTCTTTTCAGGCCTCATACTTTGACGAACTCCTCCAAGGGATTTCATTAGATTTACGCGATCTCCTGTGTGTGGAATCTAAAGACCTTTGTGATGTTAAATTGCGAAGCTTTTTACGTTCAGGGAAACGGGGTGGTCATGGCGGCACGTGGAGTTTCAATCACTCGCCAAAAAGCAGTAACCTGCTGTCGCTCAAAACACAATGTCCAATCTCTCCCAAAGGTCGCAGGCGTGATGAGACTCGAGCTCGGAAATGTTTGTTATGCCATTGTCAGTAATGGTTAGAGCGCCACTAGTGGGACGACTATAATAATGGTTGAATGAGATGAAATTTAGCTGGTGGTTAAATGCATGAATTCCATCATGTGACATCAGATCGGAAGCGCTGGTTTTAGGTGTTGGGCTGGCCGACCCGGGGTGCGAGGGCCTCATATCGCTGCTTGCAGCTTTAATAGGGCCGAGCACGAGTGCGAAGGCCTATTGTATCTGCTTTTTTTTATTATTATTATTATTATTTTTTTTTATTATTATTTCAGGCAAAAAAGGCCTTTTGAGGCTTAACATGCTCAAAACTCTGAATTTTGCACACATGCCAGTCTGGTGAAAATTTGTATTTTATGGTTTTACATATGAGCACTGGGAAATGGCTCTGTAGCGCCACCTATGCCTTGTTAAATGCAGCCCTACGAACACATCGTTGAGCTACATGTATGAAATTGGCACACATGTGTATCATCCAAGACGAACAAAAAAGTCAGTGGACCATTGACGCAAACCCAACAGGAAGTCCGCCATTTGGAAGTGAAGGTGACATTTTGGCTCTAATTTGCCATTTCCATGCCTCGAACTTTTGCGAACTCCTCATTGGAATTTCATCGTACAAGCTTCATATTTGGTCAGTGTCAACTACACACCTGGGCCATGTTAAATTGCGGAGCTTTTGAGTTTTCGGGTTACTGTGAGGCCGTGGCGCCACGGCGAATTTCGATGACTCGCCATGAAAATCTTATTGCCTCTCGTTCTGTCATACATTGTCCGACCTTGACCAAAGTGGACACATATGATAAGGCTCCACCCCTGAACATATTTCAACTGCCATATTTGACATCAGGGACAGCGCCACCTAGTGGGAACAGGAAATGTCATGTTTTACACTTTGGGGTACAGTATTGTAATGGGTGACATCTGCAGCCTCAAATTTCTCCAGGAAAGCCTAAGGAGTTGGTCTTGGGTTACAGAGAAAACTGTGAGTTTTCGCTGAAGGGTGTGACCCCAGCAGCATGGCGAACATTGAGGTCTCGCCATGAAGAAACAAATTAGTGTAACTCAATGAAATCCAATCTGATCAGTACCAGATTTTACAGGATGATGTCAGACCCGCCCTGAACAGATTGATATGCCCATTGTCAGGAATACGTAGAGCGCCACCTAGTGGCACCAGGAAATGTCATGTCTTTCATTTTGTTGTACTGATTTTCACAGGTTCATCGTGGCCACCTCAAAAGCGGTGAATATCACCATCAGTCCCTCTTGATGCTTCAGTGAGAAAATTGTGACTATAAACTGAACGGCGCACCCTGGTGGCAACGCAGTTCACCATGAAAGATGAAGTGGCTTTTGAGGGCTTGAAAAGTTTAAAAAGTCTTGAAATTTGGCGCACACTCTAATGTGATGAGGGATTTCTTTTATATGTTCATTTTCCTTGAACAGCGCAAAATGGCTCCACAGCGCCCCCTACAAAATTTCAAAACAACAGCCCCTGCTCTGTGTTTATGTATGAGTTGAAACCTGGCAAGCTTATTGGAGATATCAAGATGTACAAAAAAGTCTCTTGGAGCAATATCCCAAATCCAACAGGAAGTCAGCCATTTTAAAATTAATGTGTAAATTTGGCGACATTTTCCCCTCTTTTCAGGCCTCATACTTTGACGAACTCCTCCAAGGGATTTCATTAGATTTACGCGATCTCCTGTGTGTGGAATCTAAAGACCTTTGTGATGTTAAATTGCGAAGCTTTTTACGTTCAGGGAAACGGGTGGTCATGGCGGCACGTGGAGTTTCAATCACTCGCCAAAAAGCAGTAACCTGCTGTCGCTCAAAAACACAATGTCCAATCTCTCCCAAAGGTCGCAGCGTGATGAGACTCGAGCTCGGAAATGTTTGTTATGCCATTTGTCAGTAATGGTTAGAGCGCCACCTAGTGGGACGACTATAATAATGGTTGAATGAGATGAAATTTAGCTGGTGGTTAAATGCATGAATTCCATCAATGTGACATCAGATCGGAAGCGCTGGTTTAGTGTTGGGCTTGGCTCGACGCGCCGGGGTGCGAGGGCCCTCATATCGCTGCTTGCAGCTTTAATTATTATTATTATTATTATTCAGGCAAAAGAAGGCCTTTTTGAGGCTTTAACATGCTCAAAACTCTGGATTTTGCACACATGCCAGGTCTGGTGAAAAATTTTGTATTTAATGGTTTTACATATGAGCATGGGAAATGGCTCTGTAGCGCCACCTATGCCTTGTTAAATGCAGCCCTACGAACACATCGTTTTAGCTACATGTATGAAATTGGCACACATGTGTATCATGCCAAGACGAACAAAAAAGTCATGGACCATTGACGCAAACCCAACAGGAGTCCGCCATTTGGAAGTGAAGGTGACATTTTGGCTCTAATTTTGCCATTTCCATGCCTCGAACTTTTGCGAACTCCTCATTGGAATTTCATCGTACAAGCTTCATATTTGGTCAGTGTCAACTACACACCTGGCCATGTTAATTGCGGAGCTTTGAGTTTTCGGGATACGTGAGGCCGTGGCCCACGGCGAATTTCGATGACTCGCCATGAAAATCTTATTGCCTCTCGTTCTGTCATACATTGTCCGACCTTGACCAAAGTGACACATATGATAAGGCTCCACCCTGAACATATTTCAACTGCCATATTTGACACCAGGACAGCGCCACCTAGTGGGAACAGGAAATGTCATGTTTTACACTTTGGGTACAGTATTGTAATGGGTGACATCTGCAGCTCAAATTTCTCCAGGAAGCCTTAAGGAGTTGTCTTGGTACAGGAAAACTGTGAGTTTTCGCTGAAGGTGTGACCCCAGCAGCATGGCGACATTGATGTCTCGCCATGAAAAACAAATTAGTGTAACTCAATGAAATCCAATCTGATCAGTACCAGATTTTACAGGATGATGTCAGACCCGCCTGAACAGATTGATGCCCATTTCAGGAATACGTAGAGCGCCACCTAGTGGCACAGGAAATGTCATGCTTTCATTTTTTGTACTGATTTTCACAGGTTCATCGTGGGCCACCTCAAAAGCGGTGAATATCACCATCAGTCCCTCATGATGCTTCAGTGAGAAAATTGTGACTAAACTGAACGGCGCACCCTGGTGGCAACGCAGTTCACCATGAAAGATGAAGTGGCTTTTGAGGGGCTTGAAAGTTTAAAAAGTCTTGAAATTTGGCGCACACCTCTAATGTGATGAGGGCTTTTTATATGTCATTTTCCTTGAATAGCGCAAAATGGCTCCACAGCGCCCCCTACAAAATTTCAAAACAACAGCCCCTGCTCTGTGTTTTATGTATGAGTTGAAACCTGGCAAGCTTATGGAGATATCAAGATGTACAAAAAAGTCTCTTGGAGCAATATCCCAAATCCAACAGGAAGTCAGCCATTTTAAATTAATGTGTAATTTGGCGACATTCCCCTCTTTTCAGGCCTCATACTTTGACGAACTCCTCCAAGGGATTTCATTAGATTTACCGATCTCCTGTGTGTGGAATCTAAAGACCTTTGTGATGTTAATTGCGAAGCTTTTTACGTTCAGGGAAACGGGGTGGTCATGGCGGCACGTGGAGTTTCAATCACTCGCCAAAAAGCAGTAACCTGTTCGCTCAAAACACAATGTCCAATCTCCCAAAGGTCGCGTGATGAGACTCGAGCTCGGAAATGTTTGTTATGTTGTCAGTAATGGTTAGAGCGCCACCTAGTGGGACGACTATAATAATGGTTGAATGAGATGAAATTTTAGCTGGTGGTTAAATGCATGAATTCCATCAATGTGACATCAGATCGGAAGCGCTGGTTTTAGGTGTTGGGCTTGGCTCGACGCGGGGTGCGAGGGCCCTCATATCGCTGCTTGCAGCTTTAATTAGGGCCCGGCACGAGAGTGCGAAGCCCTATTGTATCTGCTCGTTTCTTATTATTATTATTATTATTATTATTATTCAGGCAAAAAAGGGCCTTTTTGAGGGCTTTAACATGCTCGAAAACTCATGAAATTTTGCACACATGCCAGGTCTGGTGAAAAATTTTGTATTTTAATGG
>NW_020328624.1:0-16843 GCF_001858045.2 Oreochromis niloticus
TTATTATTATTATTATTATTTCGGCAAATGAATCGGCCTTTTGAGGGCCTAAACATGCTCGAAAACTCATGAATTTTGCAGACGCGTCAGGTCTGGTGAAAATTTACGTATTTAATGTCTGTAGACATGTCCAGGGAAAATTGGCTCAGTAGCGCCACCTAGAAAATGAGAAACGCGAGCCCCCGAGATGGGTATGACCTACATGTATAAAACTCGGAAACATATCTACGTTCGGAGACGCACAAAAAGTCTATTATGGCATGTCCTAAACCAACAGGAAGTCGCCATTTGGAAGTGAAGGTGACATTTGGCTCTATTTTGCCATTTCCTGCCTCGACTTTTGCGACTCTCATTGGAATTTCATCGTACAGCTTCATATTGGTCAGTGTCAACTACACACTGGGCCATGTTAAATTGCGGAGCTTTTGAGTTTTCGGGTTACTGTGAGGCGTGGCGCCACGGCGAATTTCGATGATCGCCATGAAATCTTATTGCCTCTCGTTCTGTCATACATTGTCCGACCTTGACCAAGTGGACAATATGATAAGGCTCACCCTGAACATATTCAACTGCCATATTTGACATCAGGGACAGCGCCACCTAGTGGGAACAGGAAATGTCATGTTTTACACTTTGGGTACAGTATTGTAATGGGTGACATCTGCAGCCTCAAATTTCTCCAGGAAAGCCTTAAGGATTGGTCTTGGGTTACAGAGAAAACTGTGAGTTTCGCTGAAGGGTGTGACCCCAGCAGCATGGCGAACATTGAGGTCTCGCCATGAAGAAACAATTAGTGTAACTCAATGAAATCCAATCTGATCAGTACAGATTTTACAGGGATGATGTCAGACCCGCCCTGAACAGATTGATATGCCCATGTCAGGAATACGTAGAGCGCACCTAGTGGCACCAGGAAATGTCATGTTTTCATTTTGTTGTACTGATTTCACAGGTTCATCGTGACCACCTCAAAAGCGGTGAATATCACCATCAGTCCCTCTTGATGCTTCAGTGAGAAAATTGTGACTATAAACTGAACGGCGCACCCTGGTGGCAACGCAGTTCACCATGAAGATGAAGTGGCTTTTGAGGGGCTTGAAAAGTTTAAAAAGTCTTGAAATTTGGCGCACACCTCTAATGTGATGAGGATTTCTTTTTATATGTTCCTTTTCCTTGAACAGCGCAAAATGGCTCCACAGCGCCCCTACAAAATTTCAAAACAACAGCCCCTGCTCTGTGTTTTATGTATGAGTTTGAAACCTGGCAAGCTTATTGGAGATATCAAGATGTACAAAAAAGTCTCTTGGAGCAATATCCCAAATCCAACAGGAAGTCAGCCATTTTAAAATTAATGTGTAAATTTGGCGACATTTTCCCCTCTTTTCAGGCCTCATACTTTGACGAACTCCTCCAAGGGATTTCATTAGATTTACGCGATCTCCTGTGTGTGGAATCTAAAGACCTTTGTGATGTTAAATTGCGAAGCTTTTTACGTTCAGGGAAACGGGGTGGTCATGGCGGCACGTGGAGTTTCAATCACTCACACAAAAAGCAGTAACCTGCTGTCGCTCAAAAACACAATGTCCAATCTCTCCCAAAGGTCGCAGGCGTGATGAGACTCGAGCTCGGAAATGTTTGTTATGCCATTTGTCAGTAATGGTTAGAGCGCCACCTAGTGGGACGACTATAATAATGGTTGAATGAGATGAAATTTTAGCTGGTGGTTAAATGCATGAATTCCATCAATGTGACATCAGATCGGAAGCGCTGGTTTTAGGTGTTGGGCTTGGCTCGATGCGCTGGGGGTGCGAGGGCCCTCATATCGCTGCTTGCAGCTTTAATTATCATTATTATTATTATTATTATTATTTTTCATTGAAATGAATGGCCTTTTTGAGGGCTTTAACATGCTCAAAAACTCATGAAATTTTGCACACATGCCAGGTCTGGTGAAAAATTTTGTATTTTAATGGTTTTACATATGAGCATTGGGAAATGGCTCTGTAGCGCCACCTATGCCTTGTTAAATGCAGCCCTACGAACACATCATTTGAGCTACATGTATGAAATTTGGCACACATGTGTATCATGCCAAGACGAACAAAAAAGTCTGTGGGCCCATTGATGCAAACCCAACAGGAAGTCCGCCATTTGGAAGTGAAGGTGACATTTTGGCTCTAATTTTGCCATTTCCATGCCTCGAACTTTTTCGAACTCCTCATTGGGATTTCATTGTTTAAGCTTCATATTTGGTCAGTGCCAACTACACACCTGGGCCATGTTAAATTGCGGAGCTTTTGAGTTTTCGGGATACGGTGAGGCCGTGGCGCCACGGCGAATTTCGATGACTCGCCATGAAAATCGTATTGCCTCTCATTCTGTCATACATTGTCCATCTGGACCAAAGTGGACACATATGATAAGGCTCCACCACTGAACATATTTCAAGTGCCATATTTGACATCAGCGACAGCGCCACCTAGTGGGAACAGGAAGTGTCATGTTTTACACTTTGGGGTACAGTATTGTAATGGGTGACATCTGCAGCCTCAAATTTCTCCAGGAAAGCCTTAAGGAGTTGGTCTTGGGTTACAGAGAAAACTGTGAGTTTTCGCTGAAGGGTGTGACCCCAGCAGCATGGCGAACATTGAGGTCTCGCCATGAAGAAACAAATTAGTGTAACTCAATGAAATCCAGGCTGATCAGAACCAGATTTTACAGGGATGATGTCAGACCCGCACTGAACAGATTGATATGCCCATTGTCAGGAATACGTAGAGCGCCACCTAGTGGCACCAGGAAATGTCATGTCTTTCATTTTGTTGTACTGATTTTCACAGGTTCATCGTGGCCACCTCAAAAGCGGTGAGTATCACCATCAGTCCTTCCTGATGCTTCTGTGCGAAAATTGTGACTTTAAACTGAACGGCGCACCCTGGTGGCAACGCGGTTCACCATGAAAGACGAAGTGACTTTTGAGGGGCTTGGAAATTTTCAAAAGTCATGGAATTTGGCCCAAACCTCCAATGTGATGAGGGCTTTGTTGTTATGTGATCATTTTCCTTGAGTAGTGCAAAATGGCTCCACAGCGCCCCCTACAAAATTTCAAAACATCAGCCCCTGCTCTGTGTTTTATTTATAAGTCTGAAACCTGGTAAGGTTATGGAGGATATCAAGATGTACAAAAAAGTCTCTTGGAGCAATATCCCAAATCCAACAGGAAGTCATCCATTTTGAAATTAAGGTGTAATTTTAGCCACTTTTTCGCCTCTTTTCAGGCCTCATACTTTGACGAACTCCTCCAAGGGATTTCATCAGATTAACCCGATCTCCTGTGTGTGGAATCTAAAGACCTTTGTGATGTTAAATTGCGAAGCTTTTTACGTTCAGGGAAACGGGGTGGCCATGGCGGCACGTGGAGTTTCAATCCCTCGCCAAAAAGCAGTAATCTGCTGTCACTCAAAAACACAATGTCCAATCTCTCCCAAAGTTCGCAGGCGTGATGAGACTCAAGGTCGGAAATGTTTGTTATCCCATTTGTCAGTAATGGTTAGAGCGCCACCTAGTGGGACGATTATAATAATGATTGAATGAGATGAATCGTTAGCTGGTGGTTCTAGGCATGAATTCCATCAATGTGACATCAGATCGGACGTGCTGGTTGTAGGTGTTGGGCGTGGCCCGACGTGCCGGGGTGCGAGGGCCCTCATAACGCTGCTTGCAGCTTTAATTATTATTATTATTATTATTATTATTATTATTATTATTATTATTATTTCGGCAAATGAATCGGCCTTTTGAGGGCCTAAACATGCTCAAAAACTCATGAAATTTTGCACACACGTCAGGTCTGGTGAAAATTTACGTATTTTAATGTCCGTAGACATGTCCAGGGAAAATTGGCTCAGTAGCGCCACCTAGAAAAATGAGAAACGCGAGCCCCCGAGATGGGTATGACCTACATGTATAAAACTTGGAACACATATCTATCGTTCGGAGACGCACAAAAAAGTCTATTATGGCCATGTCCTAAACCCAACAGGAAGTCCGCCATTTGGAAGTGAATGTGACATTTTGGCTCTAATTTTGCCATTTCCATGCCTCGAACTTTTTCGAACTCCTCATTGGAATTTCATTGTACAAGCTTCATATTTGGTCAGTGTCAACTACACACCTGGGCCATGTTAAATTGCGGAGCTTTTGAGTTTTTGGGATACGGTGAGGCCGTGGCGCCACGGCGAATTTCGATGACTCGCCATGAAATCTTATTGCCTCTCGTTCTGTCATACATTGTCCGACCTTGACCAAAGTGGACACATATGATAAGGCTCCACCCCTGAACATATTTCAACTGCCATATTTGACATCAGGGACAGCGCCACCTAGTGGGAACAGGAAATGTCATGTTTTACACTTTGGGGTACAGTATTGTAATGGGTGACATCTGCAGCCTCAAATTTCTCCAGGAAAGCCTTAAGGAGTTGGTCTTGGGTTACAGAGAAAACTGTGAGTTTTCGCTGAAGGGTGTGACCCCAGCAGCATGGCGAACATTGAGGTCTCGCCATGAAGAAACAAATTAGTGTAACTCAATGAAATCCAATGTGATCAGTACCAGATTTTACAGGGATGATGTCAGACCCGCCCTGAACAGATTGATATGCCCATTGTCAGGAATACATAGAGCGCCACCTAGTGGCACCAGGAAATGTCATGTCTTTCATTTTGTTGTACTGATTTTCACAGGTTCATCGTGGCCACCTCAAAAGCGGTGAATATCACCATCAGTCCCTCTTGATGCTTCAGTGAGAAAATTGTGACTATAAACTGAACGGCGCACCCTGGTGGCAACGCAGTTCACCATGAAAGATGAAGTGGCTTTTGAGGGGCTTGAAAAGTTTAAAAAGTCTTGAAATTTGGCGCACACCTCTAATGTGATGAGGGATTTCTTTTTATATGTTCATTTTCCTTGAACAGCGCAAAATGGCTCCACAGCGCCCCCTACAAAATTTCAAAACAACAGCCCCTGCTCTGTGTTTTATGTATGAGTTTGAAACCTGGCAAGCTTATTGGAGATATCAAGATGTACAAAAAAGTCTCTTGGAGCAATATCCCAAATCCAACAGGAAGTCAGCCATTTTAAAATTAATGTGTAAATTTGGCGACATTTTCCCCTCTTTTCAGGCCTCATACTTTGACGAACTCCTCCAAGGGATTTCATTAGATTTACGCAATCTCCTGTGTGTGGAATCTAAAGACCTTTGTGATGTTAAATTGCGAAGCTTTTTACGTTCAGGGAAACGGGGTGGTCATGGCGGCACGTGGAGTTTCAATCACTCACACAAAAAGCAGTAACCTGCTGTCGCTCAAAAACACAATGTCCAATCTCTCCCAAAGGTCGCAGGCGTGATGAGACTCGAGCTCGGAAATGTTTGTTATGCCATTTGTCAGTAATGGTTAGAGCGCCACCTAGTGGGACGACTATAATAATGGTTGAATGAGATGAAATTTTAGCTGGTGGTTAAATGCATGAATTCCATCAATGTGACATCAGATCGGAAGCGCTGGTTTTAGGTGTTGGGCTTGGCTCGACGCGCCGGGGGTGCGAGGGCCCTCATATCGCTGCTTGCAGCTTTAATTATTATTATTATTATTATTTTTCATTGAAATGAATTGCCTTTTTGAGGGCTTTAACATTCTCGAAAACTCATGAAATTTTGCACACATGCCAGGTCTGGTGAAAAATTTTGTATTTTAATGGTTTTACATATGAGCATTGGGAAATGGCTCTGTAGCGCCACCTATGCCTTGTTAAATGCAGCCCTACGAACACATCGTTTGAGCTACTTGTATGAAATCTGGCACACATGTGTATCATGCCAAGACGAACAAAAAAGTCTGTGGGACCATTGACGCAAACCCAACAGGAAGTCCGCCATTTTGGATTGAAGGTCACATTTTGGCTCTAATTTTGCCATTTCCATGCCTCGAACTTTTTCGAACTCCTCCTTGGGATTTGGTCTTATAAGCTTCATCTTTGGTCAGTGTCAACTACACACCTGGGCCATGTTAAATTGCGGAGCTTTTGAGTTTTCGCGATACGGTGAAGCGGTGGTGCCACGGCGAATTTCGATGACTCGCCATGAAAATCTTATTGCCTCTCATTCTGTCATACATGGCCCGACCTTGACAAAGAGCACACATATGATAAGGCTCCACCCCTGAACATATTTCAACTGCCATATTTGACACCAGGGACAGCGCCACCTAGTGGGAACAGGAAATGTCATGTTTTACACTTTGGAGTACAGTATACTGATGGGTGACATCTGCAGCCTCAAATTTCTCCAGGAAAGCCTTAAGGAGTTGGTCTTGGCTTGCAGTGAAAACTGTGAGTTTTCGCGGAAGGGTGTGACCCCAGCAGCATGGCGAACTTTGACGTCTCGCCATGAAGAAACAAATTAGTATAACTCAATGAAATCCAGTCTGATCAGTACCAGACTTTAAAGGCATGATGTCAGACCCGCCCTGAACAGATTGATGTGCCCATTGTCAAGAATACATAGAGCGCCACCTAGTGGCAACAGGAAATGTTATGTCTTATATTTTGTTGCACTGATTTTCACAGGTTCATCGTGGCCACTTCAAAAGCGGTGAATATTACCATCAGTCCCTCATGATGCTTCAGTGAGAAAATTGTGACTTTAAACTGAAGGGCGCACCCTGGTGGCAACGCGGTTCACCATGAACAATGAAGTGGCTTTTGAGGGGCTTGGAAAGTTTAAAATGTCTTGAAATTTGGCCCAAACCTCCAATGTGATGAGCGCTTTCTTGTTATTTTACCATTTTCATTGAATAGCGCAAAATGGCTCCACAGCGCCCCCTACAAAATTTCAAAACAACAGCCCCTGCTCTGTGTTTTATGTATGAGTCTGAAACCTGGTAAGCTTATGGAGGATATCAAGATGTACAAAAAAGTCTCTTGGAGCAATATCCCAAATCCAACAGGAAGTCAGCCATTTTAAAATTAATGTGTAATTTTGGCGACAATTTCCCTTCTTTTCAGGCACCGTACTTTGACGAACTCCTCCAAGGGATTTCATCATATTGCCGCGATCTCCAGTGTGTGGAATCTAAAGACCTTTGTGATGTAAAATTGCGAAGCTTTTACGTTCAGGGAAACGGGGTGGTCATGGCGGCACGTGGAGTTTCAATCACTCGCCAAAAAGCAGTAATCTGCTGTCACTCCAAAACACAATGTCCAATCTCTCCCAAAGGTCACAGTTATGATGAGACTCGAGCTCGGAAATGTTTGTTATGCCATTTGTCAGTAATGGTTAGAGCGCCACCTAGTGGGATGACTATAATAATGGTTGAATGAGATGAAATTTTAGCTGGTGGTTAAATGCATGAATTCCATCAATGTGACATCAGATTGGAAGCGCTGGTTTTAGGTTTTGAGCTTGGCTCGATGTGCTGGGGTGCGAGGGCCCTCATAACGCTGCTTGCAGCTTTAATTGTAAATGTAATCATTGCACTGGCCATTTTTCTGCAGAAAATGATATTTTTACTTTTGATAGTTTCACTGGTACTTTGTTATTGTTATACTGATACAAAAGTCTTCATTAACTCATTGTTAAATATTATGTTCAGTGTTCAATTCAGAGTTTGAGTTCTCGCAAGGAATGTATGAAAATCTATCAACATACAGTGGCTTGCAAAAGTATTCGGCCCCCTTGAACTTTTCCACATTTTGTCACATTACAGCCACAAACATGAATCAGTTTTATTGGAATTCCACGTGAAAGACCAATACAAAGTGGTGTACACGTGAGAAGTGGAACGAAAATTATACATGATTCCAAACATTTTTTACAAATAAATAACTGAAAAGTGGGGTGTGCGTAATTATTCAGCCCCTGAGTCAACACTTTGTAGAACCACCTTTTGCTGCAATTACAGCTGCCAGTCTTTTAGGGTATGTCTCTACCAGCTTTGCACATCTAGAGACTGAATTCTTGCCCATTCTTCTTTGCAAAACAGCTCCAGCTCTGTCAGAAGAATGGGCAAGGATTTCAGTCTCTACATGTGCAAAGCTGGTAGAGACATACCCTAAAAGACTGGCAGCTGTAATTGCAGCAAAAGGTGGTTCTACAAAGTATTGACTCAGGGGGCTGAATAATTACGCACACCCCACTTTTCAGTTATTTATTTGTAAAAATATTGGAAACATGTATGATTTTCATTCCACTTCTCACGTGTACACCACTTTGTATTGGTCTTTCACATGGAATTCCAATAAAATTGATTCATGTTTGTGGCTGTAATGTGACAAAATGTGGAAAAGTTCAAGGGGGCCGAATACTTTTGCAAGCCACTGTATACACACACGGATTCAGATCCATTAAAATCACTAATGAATCATTTTTTAGATTTGACGATGATCACATTTGCACTCAGCTGGAATGAATGGCTGTTTTGGGGTGGCTGTAGATCAGGGTAGAGCAAGTCTTCTACTATTTGAAAGGTTGGTGGTGGTTGATTCCTGGCTGCTCTATCTGCATGCCAAATATCATGGGGTAAGATACTAACCTCAAGTTGCTCTCTGGTGCGAGTATGAATGTGTGTGAATGTTAGATCACTTCTGCCTTGAAAGAGTGCTTGTATGAATCGGTGAAGCAGGCATGTCGTATAGAGCACTTTGATTCTCCGGGAGAAGAGAACAGTGCTATATAAGAATCAGTCCATTTACCATTCGTTATGTCAAAGCAGGACTTGTGTTTGTGTATTTTTCAAATAGTCAGTAATTAGGTTTGTTCTGATGGCAAAGATGACAGAACAACAGATGTTTGTTATCCTTTTGTCATATTGCTTCATTACAGACATTGTTCAAAAATAACAAAGATATTCAGCGCATTCTTTTTCAATAGCAGGCTTGGACAGGCTAAAGCATAGCTTAAACACATAAAACATGTCTTTATCATAAATGTTTTAATAAATCCATTGATCCAGGCATAAAATATTACAAATTCATATTCTGCCTAATATTATACAACATGGAGACGGGGTGACGCTTTACTACACAAGATATATGTGACTTTATGTGTGTTTAAAAACAAGACTCCATTATTGGGCCTGTGGTGAGTTGTGTCATTTCTGTTTGCACTTCCAACACTATCTTTGGCAGTTTGTGTTCCTTCTTAAAAGTGCAAAAGACTCAAAATTCTTCCTTCATAGTGCTGGTATGGAAGCTCAGTATTCCAAAATTTTGACATATATTGTCCTACAATTTTTCAAAGTGCCATCAAAAATCCACCTATAAAAATAAAACTAAAAAAAACATTTTTGGTTAAAATTTAGTTCATATACCCTTCAAGGACGCCTTCTCCTTGAACCAGATTCGAAGAACTTTTTGATAACACCCTCATAAAATCTTCATCAGGTTTAGATGGCTTTACATTTTGCATTCATTTATCCATAGTATGTTCTTTTGTGTACAATCAAGTCTACTGTACAGTTATGATCAACCACAAAAATATAATATGCATTTGTAAGCACATATGCAACAAAATATCAAGGCCACAGCTGAATAAATATATGAATGTGATATTTTAAGAAATGTGCCATTTTCTGATTAAAGATGTTATTACTAGTAATAGTCATAATTTTCTAATATACAATGAAGTTTGGATTTAAAGAACAAAGCTGCATCTCTACATGGGAAAATGTGAAAAGAAAAAGCCTTATGAGAGATGAAAATATGCCTTGATTTTACAAACACACTTTCATTTTTATAATTATTTATAATTTGGCAAATTACAAGTTCATTTTCATCACACAACGCCATTTCAATAGAGAAGAATTCATTAGAAAAAAATTAAATTACAACTAAAAATTAAAATGACAACTTAACTATAAATATTATTAACTCAAAACCTTGTTTATTAAGGTCATCATGTCTATGATGCAAATCAGCATAATGCTGTTATGGAGCTTGACACCTGACTAAAGGTTTCTAATAATATGTGACAAGGTCTATATAGCAGTGGTGGACAAAAAGTCACATTAACGTAGCAGGGCCTGCTTGGGTTCAAGTGACATTTTTCTCACGGACAGTGAGTGCACGAGTTCATGAGGACATCTCCAAGCCTGTCAAGTTTTTCTGATTGCATGGACTCATCTGTGGAGATGTACATTACAATGCACTAACTGTGGATGTGCCCCAGGCAGGACAGGCTACAGCAACACAATTAATGTATGGCGACTATGTGTTTTAATGTAATAATTTAATGATTTTTAAATAGTATCTAATGTTTTGATACATTAGACATCTGAAATGCATAAAGCCTTAAAAACAAATGTCTGATAAGTGTATTTAAAATGCATTGTACCATATACCTACATAGATGTTGTTACAGTTTTACTTGCACAACTGCAGCTTTATTCTTAAGCCTTTATAATAGGACTTATTTGTACAAAACAAAAAGCCTTTATTTTTCTATTAAAACTTTATTCTATAACCCCCTTTTTGTAAAAGTTGATACATTTATTTTAATATTAATTAATATGAGTGCACTGAAATTTCAAGAATAAAGTTGCAGGATCTTTTTACAGTCATGTAAAAGTCAAAGATACTGTGTGTGTTTGAAATGTAGCTTTTTTTGGTTCCTGTGCAAAATGTGTTTAAAAACAGAATGCAATGATTTGCAAATCTCATAAACCCATATTTTATTCACAATTTAAAAAACTGAAAAATAATAAATGTTTAAACTTGGGATTATTTAAGAAATTATTAGGTCATCTTGAATTTGATGGCAGCTTGTATAAACACTATGAGCATCTGGGAAGAAGGCTTAACTAAAACTGAGTTGATAATAAAGTTTCCTCATCTCAGGGTTAACAAACTCAAAGTCATATCTATACTCTCCATCTTTCTAAGTCCTTGACATAATGCTGTCAGGCTGTCAGCCAGTTTCCTGAAAACATTTACTGTGTGTTGCACACTGGAAATATTATCAGCTGTCACAGTGACGAAAAACGTGTCACATCTGGATCTTGGAGCTGATGTAAATATTTGCGCGAACACTAGGTGGGGCTGAGATGATTTAAGTGTCATGGTTCCTGGAGTCAGTGTTTTTCAGTTTGTTGTTCTTTTTCCTCAGTTAATTTTTTTAAATCTATTTTTTTGTGTTATTGTAATTATGTTTGGATTATGTCCTGAAGTTTCTGGGTTTTGTTTATAATTTAATAAACACGTTTCAATTATGTCTATCTTTTATTATCATTCTGGTTTTGGTGATTTGGTTTATCTTATTCTTCCTAGCCTTCCCTGTTCCCTCAGTGCAGGTGTTTTCATGACTTCCTGTCTGATTTTGCCAGTCAGTTGTCTCAGTTTTCTTCAGTTCATGTTTTATTGTCCATGCTCCACGTTCTGTTTTTTCTCTTTTGTCTCCTACTTTTGCATTCTGCCTTGAGCCCAGCTTTGTCTCCTTGACTCCAGGAGTAAACATCCTTTTGAGTTTATCCTTTTGTCTCCAGGGTCCTGCATATCGGGTCCAAGCCCTGCCTGCCGCACAACATATCACGACATTGACACTCAAACTGAACTCCATATATTTTAGAGTTGTTCTTAAACATGGACTATCTGCAGGTTCTGAGCATTTACATTGTGTTCACAGACTGAGATGAAGTCATTATTATTATGAATTATGTCAAACAACATTTTGGTATCTGAATTTCAGAGTCTGAGCCTTGACACATTTTACACTGAAAGCAGCTAAATTAGTGTCGAGTCAACCTGGAACCTTAATTGCTGAGATCATAGGCTCTGCAAAAGATCAGCAACCGTGTCAGGTCCACTTATCCAAAACAGATCATGGATTCAGATCTGACATTTTTATCTTCGCTTTTTTCACCTACATTTTGTAGTTCTTAGGTTAGAAGTGAATAATTAATTTAGATATCAAAATCAATTAGGATTCTAGCTTCATCTAAAAAAATAGTTGGGTGCATGATGCCAGCAGGCGTTATAAACTATACGCCACTGCTACCCCAGAATCTTCTAACAGATGTACCTATGTATTAATTTAAAATCCTTCGTTACCTCGTTCGCGTGTTCACGAAATTGGATGTCGACCTGACAGGGTGATGACAATACCCATCAGCCTTAATGGCTTAGCAGTAAAAATGCTATATTTATTATCAAACTTATCTGTGATGATGACAAAGTGGCCCACACTGATTAATAGTATCTTTTTCCTCCTGTTCATATTCTGTGGTGAAATAATAGTATCAGAGCTCCATTAATGGTTTTCTTTCCTGGCCATGCATGCGCATATCTCAGGGTGACACATTCAGAGTTGATTGACCTAACTCCAATCAGCTGTTCCAGAACAAGAAACTCTGAATTGCCCATCTCTGTTATTTTTCAACATGCTTCCTGGAACATGGCCCAGCAGTTGGGACTTTTAGGAGTGGAATATTGGCCCATTCTTGTCTTACATGGGATTGTAGCTGCTCAACGGTCCTTGGTCATCTTTGGATGAGAGCATCCATCCAAAGGATAATGTCTTTGGCTAGTTTCTCTTAAATGTATATAGACCTTGTAGCATTGATTGTGTCTTTCCAGATGTGCCAGCTGCTAGTTCCATAGCCACTAATGCAGCCCCATACCATCAAAGATGCTGGTTTTTGAACTGAGTGCTGATAACAAGCTCCTCTTCATTCCAAGAAGAATTTCAAATTGGTTTGTCTGATCACAGAATTCTGTTGAGGTTTTTTTCTTACATTTTACACAGTGTCCAATCTTTTTCAGAATCGGGTTTGTTTATTTTTATCCTTAAATTTGTAACTTTATTTTCATAAAAGCATGATCTTTTTCTAAAAAGACTGCAATGTTTTTCCTCCCCCAGTGACCTTTACACTCTCACATAGACTGATTCAAGCCACACTAGAAGCCAAAAACCAAAACATAGAAAACCAACTCTTGTAAGTTTGAAATTATACATGTTTTAAATATCTTCACTTAATGTAGATTCATTAAAATGTGGCAGTTGGCTGTGTGAGCATGTGCATGTTAAAAAACTTAAAGTTTTTTATTTTTCCTCATAGCTCAGAGAAGCTGTGCTTGTGCATGTGTGTGTGTGTGTGTTCAGCGGTTCAGCAGCATGTTGGGCAGTGTCTTCAGGTCGATCTGAGGCAACACCCAGAAACAGTAGAGCAGTAACCATAGCAGCAGCAGCACACGTAGCTCCCAGTTCTCCCTCCACCTACACACACACAGACAAATGTAACTTTACTTTCTCTTTGCACAGGTTTGAGCTCATTTGATTCTCCTTTGAACAGTTTTTAAATTGGTGGTTGAGCTGCACTCTTCAGCTATTTCACACACTTGTGCTCTTCATAACATTTTCAGTATTGCAGCACATTCTCTTTATATGAACTCAAGCAGCTGTTTTCATTACAGACAATTTAACACTGAAGAAACCCACATTTGAGGCAAAGCTATGACACGGAACCAGACTGACACTACACTACAACTGTGCTGGAATTAGCTCACGCAGATGGAACAGAAATTTGAATGTGCTTTTCTGTCTGTTACAACAAAATGTCTGCTGTGTTACAAAAGTCCAGTAACAAATCACATTTTTCTGACAGCAACAGATTTCAGCATTTACCATGTTGTCAGTTTTTGTAATATGTACTACAAAAACAAGTTGCATGGAGCAGCTACATTGTGATTTCATTCAAAGAAAGTCTGTGTAGTCTTCACAGGTACATCCAAATGTAGGTTCTCCTGCTAATCTGTAAGATGCAGAGAAATGAAGACGTCCGTCCTTCCTGTGCCACGTATTAATTAACTTAAGTGCTGTTTGCTCACAATAACATAATTAGAAGTTACCTCAAGTCAGCAGCTACTGTTATAAACCTAGCAACATGGTGAACCTACATCACAGTTAAAGGCTCGAGTGTTACAAAACAACTAAATCAGGGAAGGAAATGCTCTTACCAAAAATCAGAGTCATCGCCGTCAGCTTTTGCAGTTACAGCTCTCTGACTGTCCTGTGAAAATGCCAGTCACACACTCTCAATATACAGTGGTACTCAATGTTTTAACATCACTGTGGGAGGGAAAGGAGCATCAAACTCACCACTGACTCAGGGCAATGAGCCCCCTTTCTGTGACGGAGAACTGGTGGGATATGGCTTTCACCTTGTTTGCTGGAACCTGCACTGCTCCTGACGAAAAAAAAAATCTATCACTTTCATTCTCAACAGGAGACGGTAAAGCCTGGAAATAACAAAAACCATGACTTTTTCAAGCCTCCGGAATCACAGAATAAGTCCTGGCATGAAACACTAAGCTGCTCTAACATTCTGGCTCAAGAAACTTCAGGTTTACAGTGAAAACACTATAACAAAACAAAGAACCAGATGGAATCAAGCTCTGTTGTAATACTTAAGGGTCAGGCAGAACTGAAGAATATAAAAAAGCTTTAAACATTAAAAAAGATCCTTTATTTTTTGGTTTATTTTCTGCTATGTATTTTTTAAAAGTGAGAGTGGTCCAGCTGTAGCTGTAGCTCAGGAGGTAAAGCAGGTCATCTGCTAAACAGAAGGTTAATGGTTCGATCCCTGGCTCCCCCTAGTCTGCAGGCCAAATATCCTTGGGCAAGATAATAAGCCCAACACATTCATACTCTGATGAATGTTAGCTAGAAAGTGTTTTTCTTTAATTCTGAAGCCACAGTCCTGTCTGTGTTGTACTGCCTTCCTTTAATTTCCTTCAGCCTCCTCTTTTCAGGACATTTATAGAAATGTCTAACTGAAAGGCTGGGTCAGAAGAATCCCATCATTTGCCACAACATTGCTTTCCCCCTGGGTAAAGTGTGCTTCTCAGTGTACACTAAGAATAGAAAGCCTACCTCACAGGCTCTGTGTTTCCCTGGCAGAGACTGGCTTCTGTTGCTCAGCCTCACTGGGATCCCTCCTGTCTGCTAGAACATCAGCATCTCCTAAGGGCTTACATAGCTTCACTCCAGGCAACAAGCAATGCTGCTGGGATCCAAATACATTCTTGTCTCTTGGGTGGCCTTTGTGATCACCTAACAGGATAAAAAGAGATATTTTAACAGAATAAAAAGTACAGAAAAAAAGTCACACTTTAACATATCATTGCTTCTTCTGTGCTGCTCATTGTATCAGTAATGTCTTCGAGAAACTTGCCAAACAAGCTGAAGGTAGGGCTAGGTGATAAAATAATTACAGCGAAATAACTTTTCCACAATCAAAATATGAGACATGGTCAACACAAAGTCAGCAGAACTCCTTTGTTTCACATTTTGAAGGCCAGTGACAATGACGAGTTGTGTATGTTTGAACTGCTGCAGCGGCACACACCTTAAGAGCGATAGCAAGAGAAAATACACAATGACAACAGAAAATGCTCCCGAAAACTCGCAACGCAACAGCGGGACCTTGAAGCCCCAAGAAAGTGAAATAGGTTCACATTTACCTTATCGTGCTCCTGTATCAAGTCCACTTCCCTGAAGTCTTCACCCAGCGGATCGAATTGTTGGTCATCTGGCAGAATGTCTGAAGGTGGTGCTGGCTGCAGAGCAGAGACACTCAAAACAGAGGGCCAGGTCTGCGCTTCAGTGTCAGGTTGCTCTGTAAACATGAGCTCTTCTTTGTCAGGGTAGAACAGATCCATGGGCTCCACAGGGTCACCAACCAGATCCTCTGTTGGAGAACCTCGATCAAAGTCTGTATAAAACAAAAGGTCCATGTTTCTGGACACGGTAGCTGGTTCAGAGCGCAGCGTCCCTATCTCATCACTTGGCTCGGTGTTGAATGGATCCAGTGTACTGAGCTGCGTGTTGGCTATGTCGCTGCTACAAAAGGTGTCAGCTAATTTGCTCTCGTGTCCATCAGGTGGATCAGTAGAATTTACAGCACGCTCAGTATCCACTATATGAGTTTCAGCCTCTGTAGAAAAGTTAGTTTCTCCTGAGAATCATCAAGAGGAGGCTCGCATTTGTCGCCATCTTCACTTATATCAATCTGACCTTGCATGTGTTCATTTGATGATAGATCGTGTTCATTTATATCATTTAAATGCTGATTTTCTAGATCCATTAATTCTCCAGAAGATGTTGGGTTAGCATTTTCAAACAGACTCTCAGCAATAATTTTATCATCTTTACTGGAGGTAGAGCTTTTTCATCTGGGTTTGCAGTACTGTCGGCACACATGTCGGTCACCTCGCTTACAAGCACCAATGGCTGGCTGAGAGTTTTATCAGCAGTACCGTGTTCTTCTTGGTTACAAGTTGTATCATCCTGTTCTTCTGGCACGCTGACAATAGAGATGGAAGGAATATTCATGCCTATGCTTGGCGCCTGGCTTGTTGTTAATACTTCCTCTGTGTCGGTAGAACAGGTGTTTTCTAAAGCTTTAGCAATCTGTACAGAATTATTTCTGTCCTGAGAGTCTGGGCAGTCTTTTAAAAGCCCTTCATTTTCTTCATCTTGTGTTTCTATAAGTACTTCATTCCTGCCCTTTAAGATTTCTGGTTCTTTTTCGTTCTCTAAAGAACCACAGCAGTCTGTTTTATGGCATTCAGTTTCCACTTCGACCTCCTCAGAGATATTTGTGTCTTGCAGAAATTCACTTTGAATGTTAGTTTCTCCTTTGTGGTTCTGTGCATTCACAGATTTCTTTACACATTTCTCATCTCTGTGAGTACCGTCTTCTATAATATTCTCTTTCACAGATTCTTCACAATAGTCGCTGGATGGCCGTTCAGTGTTGGAGCTCAGTACGTGAGGTTCAAGGAGATCTTCAG
>NW_020328625.1:0-19320 GCF_001858045.2 Oreochromis niloticus
ATAAGGCTCCACCCTGAACATATTTCAAGTGCCATATTTGACATCAGCGACAGCGCCACCTAGTGGGAACAGGAAGTCATGTTTTACACTTTGGGGTACAGTATTGTAATGGGTGACATCTGCAGCCTCAAATTTCTCCAGGAAAGCCTTAAGGAGTTGGTCTTGGGTTACAGAGAAAACTGTGAGTTTTCGCTGAAGGGTGTGACCCGCAGCATGGCGAACATTGAGGTCTCGCCATGAAGAAACAAATTAGTGTAACTCAATGAAATCCAGGCTGATCAGTACCAGATTTACAGGGATGATGTCAGACCCGCTGAACAGATTGATATGCCCATTGTCAGGAATACGTAGAGCGCCACCTAGTGGCACCAGGAAATGTCATGTCTTTCATTTTGTTGTACTGATTTTCACAGGTTCATCGTGGCCACCTCAAAAGCGGTGAGTATCACCATCAGTCCTCTGATGCTTCAGTGCGAAAATTGTGACTTAAACTGAACGGCGCACCCTGGTGGCAACGCAGTTCACCATGAAAGACGAAGTGGCTTTGAGGGGCTTGAAAAGTTTAAAAAGTCTTGAATTTGGCCCAAACCTCCAATGTGATGAGGGCTTTGTTTTATGTGATCATTTTCCTTGAAGCGCAAAATGGCTCCACAGCGCCCCCTACAAAATTTCAAAACAACAGCCCCTGCTCTGTGTTTTATTTATAGTTTGAAACCTGGCAAGCTTATTGGAGATATCAAGATGTACAAAAAAGTCTCTTGGAGCAATATCCCAAATCCAACAGGAAGTCAGCCATTTTAAATTAATGTGTAAATTTGCCATTTTCCCCTCTTTTCAGGCCTCATACTTTGACGAACTCCTCCAAGGGATTTCATCAGATTACCGATCTCCTGTGTGTGGAATCTAAAGACCTTTGTGATGTTAAATTGCGAAGCTTTTTACGTTCAGGGAAACGGGGTGGTCATGGCGGCACGTGGAGTTTCAATCACTCGCCAAAAGCAGTAATCTGCTGTCACTCAAAAACACAATGTCCAATCTCTCCCAAAGTCGCAGGCGTGATGAGACTCAGCTCGGAAATGTTTGTTATCCATTTGTCAGTAATGGTTAGAGCGCCACCTAGTGGGACGACTATAATAATGATTGAATGAGATGAAATGTTAGCTGGTGGTTCTGCATGAATTCCATCAATGTGACATCAGATCGGACGTGCTGGTTTAGGTGTTGGCTGGCCGACGTGCCGGGGTGCGAGGGCCCTCATAACGCTGCTTGCAGCTTTAATTATTATTATTATTATTATTATTATTATTATTATTATATTCGGCAAATGAATCGGCCTTTTGAGGGCCTAAACATGCTCAAAACTCATGAAATTTTGCACACGCGTCAGGTCTGGTGAAAATTTACGTATTTTAATGTCCGTAGACATGTCCAGGGAAAATTGGCTCAGTAGCGCCACCTAGAAAAATGAGAAACGCGAGCCCCCGAGATGGGTATGACCTACATGTATAAAACTCGGAACACATATCTAACGTTCGGAGACGCACAAAAAGTCTATTATGGCCATGTCCTAAACCCAACAGGAAGTCCGCCATTTGGAAGTGAAGGTGACATTTTGGCTCTAATTTTGCCATTTCCATGCCTCGAACTTTTGCGAACTCCTCATTGGAATTTCATCGTACAAGCTTCATATTTGGTCAGTGTCAACTACACACCTGGGCCATGTTAAATTGCGGAGCTTTTGAGTTTTCGGGATACGGTGAGGCCGTGGCGCCACGGCGAATTTCGATGACTCGCCATGAAAATCTTATTGCCTCTCGTTCTGTCATACATTGTCCGACCTTGACCAAAGTGGACACATATGATAAGGCTCCACCCTGAACATATTTCAACTGCCATATTTGACATCAGGGACAGCGCCACCTAGTGGGAACAGGAAATGTCATGTTTTACACTTTGGGGTACAGTATTGTAATGGGTGACATCTGCAGCCTCAAATTTCTCCAGGAAAGCCTTAAGGAGTTGGTCTTGGGTTACAGAGAAAACTGTGAGTTTTCGCTGAAGGGTGTGACCCCCAGCAGCATGGCGAACATTGAGGTCTCGCCATGAGAAACAAATTAGTGTAACTCAATGAAATCCAATGTGATCAGTACCAGATTTTACAGGGATGATGTCAGACCCGCCCTGAACAGATTGATATGCCCATTGTCAGGAATACATAGAGCGCCACCTAGTGGCACCAGGAAATGTCATGTCTTTCATTTTGTTGTACTGATTTTCACAGGTTCATCGTGGCCACCTCAAAAGCGGTGAATATCACCATCAGTCCCTCTTGATGCTTCAGTGAGAAAATTGTGACTATAAACTGAACGGCGCACCCTGGTGGCAACGCAGTTCACCATGAAAGATGAAGTGGCTTTTGAGGGGCTTGAAAAGTTTAAAAAGTCTTGAAATTTGGCGCACACCTCTAATGTGATGAGGGATTTCTTTTTATATGTTCATTTTCCTTGAACAGCGCAAAATGGCTCCACAGCGCCCCCTACAAAATTTCAAAACAACAGCCCCTGCTCTGTGTTTTATGTATGAGTTTGAAACCTGGCAAGCTTATTGGAGATATCAAGATGTACAAAAAAGTCTCTTGGAGCAATATCCCAATCCAACAGGAAGTCAGCCATTTTAAAATTAATGTGTAAATTTGGCGACATTTTCCCCTCTTTTCAGGCCTCATACTTTGACGAACTCCTCCAAGGGATTTCATTAGATTTACGCAATCTCCTGTGTGTGGAATCTAAAGACCTTTGTGATGTTAAATTGCGAAGCTTTTTACGTTCAGGGAAACGGGGTGGTCATGGCGGCACGTGGAGTTTCAATCACTCGCCAAAAAGCAGTAACCTGCTGTCGCTCAAAAACACAATGTCCAATCTCTCCCAAAGGTCGCAGGCGTGATGAGACTCGAGCTCGGAAATGTTTGTTATGCCATTTGTCAGTAATGGTTAGAGCGCCACCTAGTGGGACGACTATAATAATGGTTGAATGAGATGAAATTTTAGCTGGTGGTTAAATGCATGAATTCCATCAATGTGACATCAGATCGGAAGCGCTGGTTTTAGGTGTTGGGCTTGGCTCGACGCGCCGGGGGTGCGAGGGCCCTCATATCGCTGCTTGCAGCTTAATTATTATTATTATTATTATTTTTCATTGAAATGAATTGCCTTTTGAGGGCTTTAACATTCTCGAAAACTCATGAAATTTTGCACACATGCCAGGTCTGGTGAAAAATTTTGTATTTTAATGGTTTTACATATGAGCATTGGGAAATGGCTCTGTAGCGCCACCTATGCCTTGTTAAATGCAGCCCTACGAACACATCGTTTGAGCTACTTGTATGAAATCTGGCACACATGTGTATCATGCCAAGACGAACAAAAAAGTCTGTGGGACCATTGACGCAAACCCAACAGGAAGTCCGCCATTTTGGATTGAAGGTCACATTTTGGCTCTAATTTTGCCATTTCCATGCCTCGAACTTTTTCGAACTCCTCCTTGGGATTTGGTCTTATAAGCTTCATCTTTGGTCAGTGTCAACTACACACCTGGGCCATGTTAAATTGCGGAGCTTTTGAGTTTTCGCGATACGGTGAAGCGGTGGTGCCACGGCGAATTTCGATGACTCGCCATGAAAATCTTATTGCCTCTCATTCTGTCATACATGGCCCGACCTTGACAAAGAGCACACATATGATAAGGCTCCACCCCTGAACATATTTCAACTGCCATATTTGACACCAGGGACAGCGCCACCTAGTGGGAACAGGAAATGTCATGTTTTACACTTTGGAGTACAGTATACTGATGGGTGACATCTGCAGCCTCAAATTTCTCCAGGAAAGCCTTAAGGAGTTGGTCTTGGCTTGCAGTGAAAACTGTGAGTTTTCGCGGAAGGGTGTGACCCAGCAGCATGGCGAACTTTGACGTCTCGCCATGAAGAAACAAATTAGTATAACTCAATGAAATCCAGTCTGATCAGTACCAGACTTTAAAGGCATGATGTCAGACCCGCCCTGAAAGATTGATGTGCCCATTGTCAAGAATACATAGAGCGCCACCTAGTGGCAACAGGAAATGTTATGTCTTATATTTGTTGCACTGATTTTCACAGGTTCATCGTGGCCACTTCAAAAGCGGTGAATATTACCATCAGTCCCTCATGATGCTTCAGTGAGAAATTGTGACTTTAAACTGAAGGGCGCACCCTGGTGGCAACGCGGTTCACCATGAACAATGAAGTGGCTTTTGAGGGGCTTGGAAAGTTTAAAATGTCTTGAAATTTGGCCCAAACCTCCAATGTGATGAGCGCTTTCTTGTTATTTTACCATTTTCATTGAATAGCGCAAAATGGCTCCACAGCGCCCCTACAAAATTTCAAAACAACAGCCCCTGCTCTGTGTTTTATGTATGAGTCTGAAACCTGGTAAGCTTATGGAGGATATCAAGATGTACAAAAAAGTCTCTTGGAGCAATATCCCAAATCCAACAGGAAGTCAGCCATTTTAAAATTAATGTGTAATTTTGGCGACAATTTCCCTTCTTTTCAGGCACCGTACTTTGACGAACTCCTCCAAGGGATTTCATCATATTGCCGCGATCTCCAGTGTGTGGAATCTAAAGACCTTTGTGATGTAAAATTGCGAAGCTTTTACGTTCAGGGAAACGGGGTGGTCATGGCGGCACGTGGAGTTTCAATCACTCGCCAAAAAGCAGTAATCTGCTGTCACTCCAAAACACAATGTCCAATCTCTCCCAAAGGTCACAGTTATGATGAGACTCGAGCTCGGAAATGTTTGTTATGCCATTTGTCAGTAATGGTTAGAGCGCCACCTAGTGGGATGACTATAATAATGGTTGAATGAGATGAAATTTTAGCTGGTGGTTAAATGCATGAATTCCATCAATGTGACATCAGATTGGAAGCGCTGGTTTTAGGTTTTGAGCTTGGCTCGATGTGCTGGGGTGCGAGGGCCCTCATAACGCTGCTTGCAGCTTTAATTGTAAATGTAATCATTGCACTGGCCATTTTTCTGCAGAAAATGATATTTTTACTTTTGATAGTTTCACTGGTACTTTGTTATTGTTATACTGATACAAAAGTCTTCATTAACTCATTGTTAAATATTATGTTCAGTGTTCAATTCAGAGTTTGAGTTCTCGCAAGGAATGTATGAAAATCTATCAACATACAGTGGCTTGCAAAAGTATTCGGCCCCCTTGAACTTTTCCACATTTTGTCACATTACAGCCACAAACATGAATCAGTTTTATTGGAATTCCACGTGAAAGACCAATACAAAGTGGTGTACACGTGAGAAGTGGAACGAAAATTATACATGATTCCAAACATTTTTTACAAATAAATAACTGAAAAGTGGGGTGTGCGTAATTATTCAGCCCCCTGAGTCAACACTTTGTAGAACCACCTTTTGCTGCAATTACAGCTGCCAGTCTTTTAGGGTATGTCTCTACCAGCTTTGCACATCTAGAGACTGAAATTCTTGCCCATTCTTCTTTGCAAAACAGCTCCAGCTCTGTCAGAAGAATGGGCAAGGATTTCAGTCTCTACATGTGCAAAGCTGGTAGAGACATACCCTAAAAGACTGGCAGCTGTAATTGCAGCAAAAGGTGGTTCTACAAAGTATTGACTCAGGGGGCTGAATAATTACGCACACCCCACTTTTCAGTTATTTATTTGTAAAAAATATTTGGAAACATGTATGATTTTCATTCCACTTCTCACGTGTACACCACTTTGTATTGGTCTTTCACATGGAATTCCAATAAAATTGATTCATGTTTGTGGCTGTAATGTGACAAAATGTGGAAAAGTTCAAGGGGGCCGAATACTTTTGCAAGCCACTGTATACACACACGGATTCAGATCCATTAAAATCACTAATGAATCATTTTTTAGATTTGACGATGATCACATTTGCACTCAGCTGGAATGAATGGCTGTTTTGGGGTGGCTGTAGATCAGGGTAGAGCAAGTCTTCTACTATTTGAAAGGTTGGTGGTGGTTGATTCCTGGCTGCTCTATCTGCATGCCAAATATCATGGGGTAAGATACTAACCTCAAGTTGCTCTCTGGTGCGAGTATGAATGTGTGTGAATGTTAGATCACTTCTGCCTTGAAAGAGTGCTTGTATGAATCGGTGAAGCAGGCATGTCGTATAGAGCACTTTGATTCTCCGGGAGAAGAGAACAGTGCTATATAAGAATCAGTCCATTTACCATTCGTTATGTCAAAGCAGGACTTGTGTTTGTGTATTTTTCAAATAGTCAGTAATTAGGTTTGTTCTGATGGCAAAGATGACAGAACAACAGATGTTTGTTATCCTTTTGTCATATTGCTTCATTACAGACATTGTTCAAAAATAACAAAGATATTTCAGCGCATTCTTTTTCAATAGCAGGCTTGGACAGGCTAAAGCATAGCTTAAACACATAAAACATGTCTTTATCATAAATGTTTTAATAAATCCATTGATCCAGGCATAAAATATTACAAATTCATATTCTGCCTAATATTATACAACATGGAGACGGGGTGACGCTTTACTACACAAGATATATGTGACTTTATGTGTGTTTAAAAACAAGACTCCATTATTGGGCCTGTGGTGAGTTGTGTCATTTCTGTTTGCACTTCCAACACTATCTTTGGCAGTTTGTGTTCCTTCTTAAAAGTGCAAAAGACTCAAAATTCTTCCTTCATAGTGCTGGTATGGAAGCTCAGTATTCCAAAATTTTGACATATATTGTCCTACAATTTTTCAAAGTGCCATCAAAAATCCACCTATAAAAAATAAAACTAAAAAAAAACATTTTTGGTTAAAATTTAGTTCATATACCCTTCAAGGACGCCTTCTCCTTGAACCAGATTCGAAGAACTTTTTGATAACACCCTCATAAAATCTTCATCAGGTTTAGATGGCTTTACATTTTGCATTCATTTATCCATAGTATGTTCTTTTGTGTACAATCAAGTCTACTGTACAGTTATGATCAACCACAAAAATATAATAATGCATTTGTAAGCACATATGCAACAAAATATCAAGGCCACAGCTGAATAAATATATGAATGTGATATTTTAAGAAATGTGCCATTTTCTGATTAAAGATGTTATTACTAGTAATAGTCATAATTTTCTAATATACAATGAAGTTTGGATTTAAAGAACAAAGCTGCATCTCTACATGGGAAAATGTGAAAAGAAAAAGCCTTATGAGAGATGAAAATATGCCTTGATTTTACAAACACACTTTCATTTTTATAATTATTTATAATTTGGCAAATTACAAGTTCATTTTCATCACACAACGCCATTTCAATAGAGAAGAATTCATTAGAAAAAAATTAAATTACAACTAAAAATTAAAATGACAACTTAACTATAAATATTATTAACTCAAAACCTTGTTTATTAAGGTCATCATGTCTATGATGCAAATCAGCATAATGCTGTTATGGAGCTTGACACCTGACTAAAGGTTTCTAATAATATGTGACAAGGTCTATATAGCAGTGGTGGACAAAAAGTCACATTAACGTAGCAGGGCCTGCTTGGGTTCAAGTGACATTTTTCTCACAGGACAGTGAGTGCACGAGTTCATGAGGACATCTCCAAGCCTGTCAAGTTTTTCTGATTGCATGGACTCATCTGTGGAGATGTACATTACAATGCACTAACTGTGGATGTGCCCCAGGCAGGACAGGCTACAGCAACACAATTAATGTATGGCGACTATGTGTTTTAATGTAATAATTTAATGATTTTTAAATAGTATCTAATGTTTTGATACATTAGACATCTGAAATGCATAAAGCCTTAAAAACAAATGTCTGATAAGTGTATTTAAAAATGCATTGTACCATATACCTACATAGATGTTGTTACAGTTTTACTTGCACAACTGCAGCTTTATTCTTAAGCCTTTATAAATAGGACTTATTTGTACAAAACAAAAAAAGCCTTTATTTTTCTATTAAAACTTTTATTCTATAACCCCCCTTTTTGTAAAAGTTGATACATTTATTTTAATATTAATTAATATGAGTGCACTGAAATTTCAAGAATAAAGTTGCAGGATCTTTTACAGTCATGTAAAAGTCAAAGATACTGTGTGTGTTTGAAATGTAGCTTTTTTTGGTTCCTGTGCAAAATGTGTTTAAAAACAGAATGCAATGATTTGCAAATCTCATAAACCCATATTTTATTCACAATTTAAAAAAACTGAAAAAATAATAAATGTTTAAACTTGGGATTATTTAAGAAAATTATTAGGTCATCTTGAATTTGATGGCAGCTTGTATAAACACTATGAGCATCTGGGAAGAAGGCTTAACTAAAACTGAGTTGATAATAAAGTTTCCCTCATCTCAGGGTTAACAAACTCAAAGTCATATCTATACTCTCCATCTTTCTAAGTCCTTGACAATAATGCTGTCAGGCTGTCAGCCAGTTTCCTGAAAACATTTACTGTGTGTTGCACACTGGAAATATTATCAGCTGTCACAGTGACGAAAAACGTGTCACATCTGGATCTTGGAGCTGATGTAAATATTTGCGCGAACACTAGGTGGGGCTGAGATGACTTTAAGTGTCATGGTTCCTGGAGTCAGTGTTTTCAGTTTGTTGTTCTTTTTCCTCAGTTAATTTTTTTAAATCTATTTTTTTGTGTTATTGTAATTATGTTTGGATTATGTCCTGAAGTTTCTGGGTTTTTGTTTATAATTTAATAAACACGTTTCAATTAATGTCTATCTTTTATTATCATTCTGGTTTTGGTGATTTGGTTTATACTTATTCTTCCTAGCCTTCCCTGTTCCCTCAGTGCAGGTGTTTTCATGACTTCCTGTCTGATTTTGCCAGTCAGTTGTCTCAGTTTTCTTCAGTTCATGTTTTATTGTCCATGCTCCCACGTTCTGTTTTTTCTCTTTTGTCTCCTACTTTTGCAATTCTGCCTTGAGCCCAGCTTTGTCTCCTTGACATCCAGGAGTAAACATCCTTTTGAGTTTATCCTTTTGTCTCCAGGGTCCTGCATATCGGGTCCAAGCCCTGCCTGCCGCACAACATATCACGACATTGACACTCAAACTGAACTCCATATATTTTAGAGTTGTTCTTAAACATGGACTATCTGCAGGTTCTGAGCATTTACATGTGTTCACAGACTGAGATGAAGTCATTATTATTATGAATTATGTCAAACAACATTTTGGTATCTGAATTTCAGAGTCTGAGCCTTGACACATTTTACACTGAAAAGCAGCTAAATTAGTGTCGAGTCAACCTGGAACCTTAATTGCTGAGATCATAGGCTCTGCAAAAGATCAGCAAACCGTGTCAGAGTCCACTTATCCAAAACAGATCATGGATTCAGATCTGACATTTTTATCTTCGCTTTTTTCACCTACATTTTGTAGTTCTTAGGTTAGAAGTGAATAATTAAATTTAGATATCAAATCAAATTAGGATTCTAGCTTCATCTAAAAAAATAGTTGGGTGCATGATGCCAGCAGGCGTTATAAAAACTATACCGCCACTGCTACCCCAGAATCTTCTAACAGATGTACCTATGTATTAATTTAAAAATCCTTCGTTACCTCGTTCGCGTGTTCACGAAATTGGATGTCGACCTGACAGGGTGATGACAATACCCATCAGCCTTTAATGGCTTAGCAGTAAAAATGCTATATTTTATTATCAAACTTATCTGTGATGATGACAAAGTGGCCCACACTGATTAATAGTACTCTTTTTCCCTCCTGTTCATATTCTGTGGTGAATAATAGTATCAGAGCTCCATTAATGATGGTTTTCTTTCCCTGGCCATGCATGCGCATATCTCAGGGTGACCACATTCAGAGTTGATTGACCTAACTCCAATCAGCTGTTCCAGAACAAGAAACTCTGAATTGCCCATCTCTGTTATTTTTCAACATGCTTCCTGGAACATGGCCCAGCAGTTGGGACTTTTAGGAGTGGAATATTGGCCCATTCTTGTCTTACATGGGATTGTAGCTGCTCAACGGTCCTTGGTCATCTTTGGATGAGAGCATCCATCCAAAGGATAATGTCTTTGGCTAGTTTCTCTTAAATGTATATAGACCTTGTAGCATTGATTGTGTCTTTCCAGATGTGCCAGCTGCTAGTTCCATAGCCACTAATGCAGCCCCATACCATCAAAGATGCTGGTTTTTGAACTGAGTGCTGATAACAAGCTCCTCTTCATTCCAAGAAGAATTTCAAATTGGTTTGTCTGATCACAGAATTCTGTTGAGGTTTTTTTCTTACATTTTACACAGTGTCCAATCTTTTTCAGAATCGGGTTTGTTTATTTTTATCCTTAAATTTGTAACTTTATTTTCATAAAAGCATGATCTTTTTCTAAAAAGACTGCAATGTTTTTCCTCCCCCAGTGACCTTTACACTCTCACATAGACTGATTCAAGCCACACTAGAAGCCAAAAACCAAAACATAGAAAACCAACTCTTGTAAGTTTGAAATTATACATGTTTTAAATATCTTCACTTAATGTAGATTCATTAAAATGTGGCAGTTGGCTGTGTGAGCATGTGCATGTTAAAAAACTTAAAGTTTTTTATTTTTCCTCATAGCTCAGAGAAGCTGTGCTTGTGCATGTGTGTGTGTGTGTGTTCAGCGGTTCAGCAGCATGTTGGGCAGTGTCTTCAGGTCGATCTGAGGCAACACCCAGAAACAGTAGAGCAGTAACCATAGCAGCAGCAGCACACGTAGCTCCCAGTTCTCCCTCCACCTACACACACACAGACAAATGTAACTTTACTTTCTCTTTGCACAGGTTTGAGCTCATTTGATTCTCCTTTGAACAGTTTTTAAATTGGTGGTTGAGCTGCACTCTTCAGCTATTTCACACACTTGTGCTCTTCATAACATTTTCAGTATTGCAGCACATTCTCTTTATATGAACTCAAGCAGCTGTTTTCATTACAGACAATTTAACACTGAAGAAACCCACATTTGAGGCAAAGCTATGACACGGAACCAGACTGACACTACACTACAACTGTGCTGGAATTAGCTCACGCAGATGGAACAGAAATTTGAATGTGCTTTTCTGTCTGTTACAACAAAATGTCTGCTGTGTTACAAAAGTCCAGTAACAAATCACATTTTTCTGACAGCAACAGATTTCAGCATTTACCATGTTGTCAGTTTTTGTAATATGTACTACAAAAACAAGTTGCATGGAGCAGCTACATTGTGATTTCATTCAAAGAAAGTCTGTGTAGTCTTCACAGGTACATCCAAATGTAGGTTCTCCTGCTAATCTGTAAGATGCAGAGAAATGAAGACGTCCGTCCTTCCTGTGCCACGTATTAATCTAACTTAAGTGCTGTTTGCTCACAATAACATAATTAGAAGTTACCTCAAGTCAGCAGCTACTGTTATAAACCTAGCAACATGGTGAACCTACATCACAGTTAAAGGCTCGAGTGTTACAAACAACTAAATCAGGGAAGGAAATGCTCTTACCAAAAATCAGAGTCATCGCCGTCAGCTTTTGCAGTTACAGCTCTCTGACTGTCCTGTGAAAATGCCAGTCACACACTCTCAATATACAGTGGTACTCAATGTTTTAACATCACTGTGGGAGGGAAAGGAGCATCAAACTCACCACTGACTCAGGGCAATGAGCCCCCTTTCTGTGACGGAGAACTGGTGGGATATGGCTTTCACCTTGTTTGCTGGAACCTGCACTGCTCCTGACGAAAAAAAAAATCTATCACTTTCATTCTCAACAGGAGACGGTAAAGCCTGGAAATAACAAAAACCATGACTTTTTCAAGCCTCCGGAATCACAGAATAAGTCCTGGCATGAAACACTAAGCTGCTCTAACATTCTGGCTCAAGAAACTTCAGGTTTACAGTGAAAACACTATAACAAAACAAAGAACCAGATGGAATCAAGCTCTGTTGTAATACTTAAGGGTCAGGCAGAACTGAAGAATATAAAAAAGCTTTAAACATTAAAAAAGATCCTTTATTTTTTGGTTTATTTTCTGCTATGTATTTTTTAAAAGTGAGAGTGGTCCAGCTGTAGCTGTAGCTCAGGAGGTAAAGCAGGTCATCTGCTAAACAGAAGGTTAATGGTTCGATCCCTGGCTCCCCCTAGTCTGCAGGCCAAATATCCTTGGGCAAGATAATAAGCCCAACACATTCATACTCTGATGAATGTTAGCTAGAAAGTGTTTTTCTTTAATTCTGAAGCCACAGTCCTGTCTGTGTTGTACTGCCTTCCTTTAATTTCCTTCAGCCTCCTCTTTTCAGGACATTTATAGAAATGTCTAACTGAAAGGCTGGGTCAGAAGAATCCCATCATTTGCCACAACATTGCTTTCCCCCTGGGTAAAGTGTGCTTCTCAGTGTACACTAAGAATAGAAAGCCTACCTCACAGGCTCTGTGTTTTCCCTGGCAGAGACTGGCTTCTGTTGCTCAGCCTCACTGGGATCCCTCCTGTCTGCTAGAACATCAGCATCTCCTAAGGGCTTACATAGCTTCACTCCAGGCAACAAGCAATGCTGCTGGGATCCAAATACATTCTTTGTCTCTTGGGTGGCCTTTGTGATCACCTAACAGGATAAAAAGAGATATTTTAACAGAATAAAAAGTACAGAAAAAAAGTCACACTTTAACATATCATTGCTTCTGTGCTGCTCATTGTATCAGTAATGTCTTCGAGAAACTTGCCAAACAAGCTGAAGGTAGGGCTAGGTGATAAAATAATTACAGCGAAATAACTTTTCCACAATCAAAATATGAGACATGGTCAACACAAAGTCAGCAGAACTCCTTTGTTTCACATTTTGAAGGCCAGTGACAATGACGAGTTGTGTATGTTTGAACTGCTGCAGCGGCACACACCTTAAGAGCGATAGCAAGAGAAAATACACAATGACAACAGAAAATGCTCCCGAAAACTCGCAACGCAACAGCGGGACCTTGAAGCCCAAGAAAGTGAAATAGGTTCACATTTACCTTATCGTGCTCCTGTATCAAGTCCACTTCCCTGAAGTCTTCACCCAGCGGATCGAATTGTTGGTCATCTGGCAGAATGTCTGAAGGTGGTGCTGGCTGCAGAGCAGAGACACTCAAACAGAGGGCCAGGTCTGCGCTTCAGTGTCAGGTTGCTCTGTAAACATGAGCTCTTCTTTGTCAGGGTAGAACAGATCCATGGGCTCCACAGGGTCACCAACCAGATCCTCTGTTGGAGAACCTCGATCAAAGTCTGTATAAAACAAAGGTCCATGTTTCTGGACACGGTAGCTGGTTCAGAGCGCAGCGTCCCTATCTCATCACTTGGCTCGGTGTTGAATGGATCCAGTGTACTGAGCTGCGTGTTGGCTATGTCGCTGCTACAAAAGGTGTCAGCTAATTTGCTCTCGTGTCCATCAGGTGGATCAGTAGAATTTACAGCACGCTCAGTATCCACTATATGAGTTTCAGCCTCTGTAGAAAAGTTAGTTTCTCCCTGAGAATCATCAAGAGGAGGCTCGCATTTGTCGCCATCTTCACTTATATCAATCTGACCTTGCATGTGTTCATTTGATGATAGATCGTGTTCATTTATATCATTTAAATGCTGATTTTCTAGATCCATTAATTCTCCAGAAGATGTTGGGTTAGCATTTTCAAACAGACTCTCAGCAATAATTTTATCATCTTTACTGGAGGTAGAGCTTTTTTCATCTGGGTTTGCAGTACTGTCGGCACACATGTCGGTCACCTCGCTTACAAGCACCAATGGCTGGCTGAGAGTTTTATCAGCAGTACCGTGTTCTTCTTGGTTACAAGTTGTATCATCCTGTTCTTCTGGCACGCTGACAATAGAGATGGAAGGAATATTCATGCCTATGCTTGGCGCCTGGCTTGTTGTTAATACTTCCTCTGTGTCGGTAGAACAGGTGTTTTCTAAAGCTTTAGCAATCTGTACAGAATTATTTCTGTCCTGAGAGTCTGGGCAGTCTTTTAAAAGCCCTTCATTTTCTTCATCTTGTGTTTCTATAAGTACTTCATTCCTGCCCTTTAAGATTTCTGGTTCTTTTTCGTTCTCTAAAGAACCACAGCAGTCTGTTTTATGGCATTCAGTTTCCACTTCGACCTCCTCAGAGATATTTGTGTCTTGCAGAAATTCACTTTGAATGTTAGTTTCTCCTTTGTGGTTCTGTGCATTCACAGATTTCTTTACACATTTCTCATCTCTGTGAGTACCGTCTTCTATAATATTCTCTTTCACAGATTCTTCACAATAGTCGCTGGATGGCCGTTCAGTGTTGGAGCTCAGTACGTGAGGTTCAAGGAGATCTTCAGCACCAAAGTCCCTCACTTCAGCTGAAGTGAATTCAGACTCTAGCTGTGTAACCTCAGTATTGATCTGCTCTGTTTCCAAGTCCTGGTTGTTTCTTTCAAGGTTTGAATCTTCCACTTCAGCTACTTGTAGTTCCCTTTTCTTAGCATGCCCAGGAATTTGTTCTGCATGCTCTCCAGTGAGCTCAAGAGTAAATCCCTTCATCAACACAACACTCACTTAGTGACTGCTCATCAGGGCTCTTTCTTCTATGGATGGGATAAATCCTTCATCAATAGCAGTTACTTCCACAGGGGTCGCACGGTACACGTCCAAGCTGTTTCAATATCACACAAGCAACTTTGGCTCTCGCCATCCTTCTCCCCTGCCACGGCAAGCTCACTCTCCACCCAAGAGTCTGGTGAGCTGATTGCAGAGTCATCCAATACTGACTCTGTGTTTACAGACTCGGGTACTGATGAGCCGGTGGGCGAGTGAGTATAAGACAGCTGTGGGTCACCATTGTTGGTTAAGATTTCTTCCACTGGTTTTATGGGGTCATCTGTTAGGGGCGAATCTGTCAAAATGTCATCGCTGGACCACGATCGAGTTGCTGTCACCCTGAAGGAAGGTAGCATCATGCTTCTGTCTTCTGATACAGAGGAAATTAAGATTTTGGGTGGGGGTTGGGCACTGTCCTTCTGAAACATATAGGACCGCTCCCTTACTCTGCTTCGGTGAGTACCTTTACTCATGTGGTCAGAGTCGCTGTCGCGGAAGTTGAGTCGGCCCATAGAGACACTTCGTTCAATTAGCTGGCAGGGCTCCTCTGGCTGAGATGGGAACAGGAAAATGTCAGTTTCCAAATGACTGCTTAGTCAAAATACAAAATTCCAATTTGTCTACTAAGTAAGGGATCTTTCATACCTCCTCGATACCAGGGAAGTGCTCCAGAAACTGAGACACATATGTAATAATAGACTGCTCATCTGGTGCATTGACAGACACATCTGAGCAAATAAAGGAAAATTGAGAGAGAGCAAGAGTGGGAGAAAGAGAGTAACTAAATGTAAACATGCCTTATTATTATTATCATCATCATCATCATCATCATTATCATTATTATTACTATTATAGGATCCTATGTCTAAGATGTGGCCAAAAAACAATCCAGGGACAGGCTTGTGAAAATTAAAAAGCCGTGTCCAACTTAAATTAGGTTAGGCTCCTGTTCAACATAATCTCCTTGGGAATGTCTACACAGCTTCCAGTGCAGCTGCTCTGTTTGGAGGGTCTTGGAAGACTCTGGCCAGTTTGATGTCCGTGGTAAAATCACTATCTCTTCACTTGGGATGAAAGTTAGATTTCCAGCAGTTTTCACTAGAAGAATGCGCAATTACTAATCCTGAAGCTGTGTGCCAGGCAGGAGACTGAGAACAGGAGCATCGAATTAACGCTTTACAGGAGCACCAAAGCATTCATTACAAGTACAAATATAATGAAACTTCCACGGACTGATCTTAAAAGCAGCCAATTGAAGACAGCCAGAAATGCACGAGAGGATTACCTTTAAAGGTTCTATATGTCCCTCATAATAATGGGGAAATCTACAGGCTGTCTGACCATTACTTTATTAAATCAGTGAAGACTGTCTGAAAGGGCTACTTTGTAGTGTAACAGCATTGTTTATAAGTGGTAAAAATAAATTACACTACGCTAAATTTAACAGCTTTGATTTTTTCAAATGATGGTTGATATTCCCTGTCAAATCCTTCAGTCTATCACGTGTACAACAAAAAAGATTTCTCATTCTTTGTTAGCAAATAATCCATCTGAATCTCAGTGTCTGTCAAATCAAGAATTACGTTATCAGCCAAGTTAATGTAAAACATATTTATAGACTACTGGGTGTAACACTGTTTGCAAACACTTCAGATAAAAGTTTCTAGTGGCAGCAGTCTGCCTATGGAGGACAGATGGAGTATATGGGGTGGTGTAGCATGGGAAACACACAAGAGTATAGGAAGTTACAGTTAAGCAATGTGTTGTAAACACAGTGAATGTATTTTTATATTATAGTCCATTTGTTCTCTGGTGCTGAGTAAAATGTCTTTCTTTCTGTTAATGGGAGTTTATGTTATGATATAACCATTGGGTCATTTTCTTCTCACAAATATAAATGTCACTGCTGTATTCCTGACCAAGTAGAATGTAAAACTTCCCCTTAAAAGTAGCATCTCTGAAGGCTATTCATTCTGACACACAACAGCAGTCAGCTATCCTCAGAGAAGCTGATTGTGACTAGATTCTGACTCTCGACCAAAGTTTTCTTACTGTTGCATTTTAATCTCAAGAAATGATTCACACATCACAAAAATATGCTGATGAGATACACTCAACTACTATTGTCACTGTTCTTGAGCTCTCTTTTATCACGATATCTGTAACATAGATGAATTACAGTTTCAGTCACTAGATTAGTGATTAGGGTGGTAAGTAAAAGTAGCTGTTGTCTTGTTACCTTCAGGTTCCAGAAGGCGCGGTATACCCAGGCTGTAGTGGGCTATTCTGAAGGCGTCCTCTAGATTTTCTCTGGAACTTCTCAATAGGGCTTTCCTCATATCTACCAAGCTGGAGTCAATGGACTTAATAACAGCCAGGAAAGCCAGACCACTGATCCAGCTTTTACTAAAGTCCTGCACTGCTACACTATCTGTAACAAAAATAAGAAATAGTCTGTGGTGAGGGCCAGTCGGGAACACCACCAAAAAACCCCAAACAAACAAAAACAAAACAAAACCACATCAGTCATCTCATGGCACTCTCCATTGAAAGCTAAAAAACCTGCAAAACCAGAAAGGGAACCCCAAACATCAGACGATGCCCTATGAGTAAGCACTTGGTGACAATGAGATGGAAGGACGTCCTTTTCACAGGACAACACCTTTAGCAGGACCAGGCTCATAGATTGGTACCCATCTGCCTCAACCAGTTGGGCAGTGAGGGTAAAAGGCAAGAGAAAAGCAAAATGGAGGGACCACAAAGAACTAACTGGATCAAACACAAATAGATCCAAAGAATTACTGCTTCTCCAACAGGACACAAACTATGTAATTGTATAATGTATGTAACATATATAATGGAAATGGCAGCTCCAACTCACTTGCGTGTTCGCTTCTGTACCCACTGCAGTAACTTCTTAATGGCCCTGCTGTGTTCTCGCACGGCTGTGGATGCTGACTGCCTGTCGTCGATGGCGTGCTGCTGTAGGATGTGTCAGAGTCAGAGCTGGTGGGAATGGATGAAAGACTGGAAGAGGAGGGGAACTGGCTCCTGATGTTCCCAGTCAGTTCCTTAATCTGGGTGGCAGAAGAGAGCTGAATTACTTTACTGCTCATCTCAACCTTTAGGTATTGAATTTGACTGCATTCTTCCACTGTAGTAACATCCATCCATCCATCTTCATCCGCTTTATCCGAGGCCGGGTCGCGGGGGCAGCAGCCTAAGCAGAGAAGCCCAGACCTCCCTCCCCAGCCACCTCCTCCAGCTTATCCGGGGAATACCAAGGCGTTCCCAGGCCAGCTGAGAGATATAATCTCTCCAGCGTGTCCTGGTCTGCCCCGGGCCTCTCCCGGTGGACATGCCGGAACACCTCACCCAGGAGCGCCCAGGAGGCATCCTTGTCAGATGCCCGAACCACCTCAACTGGCTCCTTTCGATGTGGAGGAGCGGCTCTACTCTGAGCCCCTCCCGATGGCGAACTTCTCACCCTATCTCTAAGGGAGAGACCAGCCACCCTTCGGAGGAAGCTCATTTCTGCCGCTTGTATCCGCGATCTCGTTCTTTCGGTCACTACCCACAGCTCGTGGCCATAGGTGAGGGTAGGGACGTAGATCGACCGGTAAATTGAGAGCTTCGCTTTTACACTCAGCTCCCTCTTCACCACGACGGACCGGTGCAGCGTCCGCATCACTGCAGCCGCAGCACCAATCCGTCTGTCGATCTCCGGCTCCCTTCTCCCATCACTCGCGAACAAGACCCGAGATACTTGAACTCCTCCACTTGGGCAGGAACTCATCCCCGACCCGGAGTGGGCACTCCACCTTTTCCGGCTGAGAACCATGGCCTCAGATTTGGAGGTGCTGATCCTCATTCCCTGCTTCACACTTGGCTGCGAACCGCTCCAGTGCGAGCTGGAGGCCTTCACCTGATGAAGCCAACAGAACCACATCATCCGCAAAAGCAGAGATGAGATTCTGAGGCCACCGAAGTGAAAGCCCTCCGCCACTTGGCTGCGCCTAGAAATCCTGTCCATAAAAATTATGAACAGAACCGGTGACAAAGGGCAGCCCTGGCGGAGCCCATCACCCACCGGGAACAAGTCCGACTTATTGCCGGCAATGCGAACCAAACTCTTGCAACGGTTGTACAGGGATCGAATGGCCCGTAGCAATGGCCAGACACCCCATACTCCCGCAACACTCCCACAGGACACCCCGAGGACACGGTCGAATGCCTTCTCCAAGTCCACAAAACAATGTAGACTGGTTGGCAAACTCCCATGCACCTCAAGTATCCTTGAGAGGATAAAGAGCTGGTCCAGTGTTCCGCGACCAGGACGAAAACCGCATTGTTCCTCCTGTATCCGAGGTTCGACTAACGGACGAACTCTCCTTTCCAGCACCCTGGCATAGACTTTCCCAGGGAGCTGAGGAGTGTGATCCCCCTGTAGTTGGAAACACCCTCCGGTCTCCCCTCTTAAAGATGGGACCACCACCCCGGTCTGCCAGTCCAGGGTACTGCCCTGATCTCCACGCAACATTGTAGAGGCGTGTCAACCAGGACAGCCCTACAACATCCAGAGCCTTCAGAACTCGGGCGACCTCTCAACACCAGGGCTCTGCCACCAAGGAGTGTTTAACTGCCTCAGTGA
>NW_020328626.1:0-26814 GCF_001858045.2 Oreochromis niloticus
TGAAAATCGCCTTATTTCGGCGAGACTGCGTTTCTCGCCTGAAACACATTATGGGTTTTCATTTTGTGAATAACTTGTGTAGCGATAGACATTACTACAGCAGTCTTGCGTGTAAACCTCTTCCAAAGTGGCTAGCTTGCACTCTTTAGTGGCTTAATATTCACGGAGAGAAAATAACGATAGCCATCTTCCATTTGGCCCGGGAACCACACTGGCCATTTATTGCGCATGCTCACAAGAGAAAACAATAACAATCTCGTGCACGCAGGCACGCACCTCTCTGACGTCATCTCGTCACTTGGACATGACTTTGCTTATAGTGAAATACTTAACACTCCCACTCAAAGACATGTTCGTTGTTCTCTGTAATAGAAAATAGAACAAACAAAAAAAAATATACAGATATATTTTTCAATACTGGCCATACTCAAAAAAAAAACTTTGCATCGCTCCTTTGTTCATTTTTTTTTTTTTTAGGATTCTCTGTGCTGATCCATTTTATTTTCCAAATAGATACTCCTTGAAACTCTCGAACTTGACCTTTGTCACTGACTTAGTAAGAACATCAGCTATCATATTTTCAGTAGGGCAGTACTCAATAGATATCTTTCCCTCAGTGTGCGCAGATCGAACAAAGTGAAACTTTATATCTATGTGTTTGCTCCTCTGTGTGCATACCGGGTTCTTTGATAAAGCTATCGCCCCCTGGTTGTCTTCATATATCTTAACAGGTACATGCTCTCTACTATCTACTCCTCTAAGTAGTTGTACAAGATACATACTTTCTTGGGTAGCAGCAGCCAGCGCCATATACTCTGCCTCACACGTAGATAGAGCTACTGTTGACTGTTTTCTGCTTTTCCAGGATATAACTGGACCATTTTCAGTTAGACTAAAACAGTATCCAGTTGTGCTCCTCCTGTCATCTTTATCTGACGCCCAGTCAGCATCACTGTACCCTTCAAGCTTTAGACCTTTCTCACTTTTGTGATAGTGAAGCTCTTGGTCTCTAGTACCCTTCAAATATCTCAATAGATGTTTTGCTGCAGACCAGTGCTGTTGTTTTGGTTCCGCAAGATGTTGTGATAATTTACTAACGATCCAGCTTAGATCGGGTCTGGTGCATGTCATAATGTAAATCAAGCTTCCCACCATCTCTCTGTACCCTGTAGGATCAATGATCTCTCCTTCACTGTCAAAACTTAACTTTTGCTCGCCTGGCGTGAATCTCGGTTTACAATCGGACATCCCCAATTTTGTCAGCACCTTTTCAATATGTCTTTTTTGAGTCATTTTAATCTCTCCCTCACCCTGTGAAAAATCGATGCCTAGAAAATGTTTAAGTGGACCCATGTCTTTCATCTTGAACCTTTTCTTTAACATCTCTTTCACATCCCTGAGTAAGGTGTTGTCACTTGCTGCTATGATCAAGTCATCTACCCACACTAATAGAATGACCTTCCCACTCTCAGAACCTCTGTTGTAGACACAATGATCAGCATCATTCTGGACAAAACCATTCTCTTCAAGGTAATCGTGCAGTAACAAGTTCCAGTTACGTCCCGACTGTTTTAAACCATACAGTGACTTGTTCAGTTTACACACTAAGTGTTCTCCTGTCTTGGATTTTACCTCAAAACCTTCTGGTTGCTCCACATAAACTTCACAGTCCATCGGAGCGTGGAGATAAGCAGTCTTTACGTCCATTTGGTGCAGTGTGAGGTCTTCCTGCACCGCCACCTGCATCAAAGCTCGAACAGACGTCATACTCGCTGTTGGTGAAAAAGTCTCTTTATAGTCAATCCCTTCTTTTTGTCCATATCCTTTTGCAACATACCTTGCTTTGTAAGTCTCAGATCCATCTGGGCTTTCCTTTACTGCATACACCCAACGGCCTCCCACTGCTTGTTTACCTTCTGGCAGTGGCATCAAAATAAAAGTCTCATTTTCCTTTAAAGAGTTCATTTCCTCTCTCATGGCATTTTTCCACATTTTTGATTTTTTAGAGTCCATGGCTTCTTTGAATGTTATTGGCACCCCATAAGCCACTTTATAGAAATAGTCTACACCTTCATCATCATCATTGTCACACTCAGTTTTGCATTGATAATCCTTTAAATACTCTGGAGCTTTTCTCTGTCTTGTAGGATATCTCACTTCTTCTCCTTCCTGAGTACTTTCTGTTGGATCTGCCCCTGTAAACTCATCTAGGTTTGGTTCTACACTCGCCTTTGGTTCTACTTCATTTTGGTCAACCATGTTTGGTGGTGTATTTTTGTGGATCTCAAAAACATTTCTGACGTCAAAATCTGTTTGTGTCTGACTGTCTGCACTACCTTTAGTAAGACATTTTATCAGCCTGTGTTTTTGGATCTTTCCTACTTCAGGATAGTAGACATTGTAGGCTGGGCTATATTTGTCATAGCCTAGGAAAATTCCCTTTTCACATCTAGAGTCCAGTTTCTTTTTATCCTGTTTGTACACGTAGCACTCAGAACCGAATACCTTCATGTTTGATAGGTCAGGTGTTTTTCCAGTGAATACACAGTAAGGAGTCTGTTCCAGTCGCCTACTGTAACATCTGTTGCGGATTTGGGCAGCTGTTTGCACAGCATACGTCCATAAATGCTTTGGGAGTTTGCTCTCCAACAGCATGCATCGTGACATCTCAAATAAGGTTCTCCAACCTCTTTCTGCAGTTCCGTTCTGGTGTGGTGAGTAGGGTGCACTAGTCTCGTGCCTTATCCCATTACTCCTGAGTAAAGTTTGGAACGGTTGCCCGGTAAACTCTGTACCATTGTCGGATCTTATACATTTTATCTTTCCATATGGAGCTACATCTGCAATGAACTTTTCTGTAGCTTTTGTTGTGCCACTCTTTGCTTTTATAAAGTACGGAAAAATCATTCCACTGTAATCATCAGTAAATGTTATCGCATACTTGTACCCATCTTTGCCTACTGGCTCTATAGGGCCACATAAATCTGTGTGTACTAGCTCCAGTATAGTTTTAGCTTTAGCATCTGCCTGTCTGTTTCTGTTTTGTGTGAATTTTCCCTGTATGCAAACTTCACAGTTTTGGTTGGACCCTTCCTGTTTTCCTTTTATGGTCATGCCTTTAACCACCTTTTCAAGTTTTGCAACATCATCTAGGTTACAATGACCAAGTATTCTGTGCCAGGTCTGAATATCATGACAACCATATATCTCATCAACATTTTCATTTTCTACAGTGTTCAGGTAATACAGCCTACCGTACACCTTCACCTCAAATTTGGTTCCATTTTTGTGGAATAACCAGTTATCCCCATTCTTGAAATGGAGTTCGGCTCCGTTGGCTGTTGCTGCTTTAACTGAGAAAATGTTCTGAGGAAACGATGGGACGAAGAGTGCTTGCTTCAGCCTTGTTTTCACCTGCCGTCCCTCGCTGTCCAGGATGTAGATCTCTGCGTCGCCCCTCATCTTCGCCATTCCTTTCACCTTGGTTCCATCTGCAAGTTCGATCACGTGGTTCTCTGATTTGAAGTTCTTGTCCACTGTCTTGAACTTTGTGGCGTCGTTAATCAGTGTGTGGTGGCACCGCAGTCTACTAAAAGACTTTTCTTTTCTTGTTGCATAGGACAGTCACTCATTTTAAAGAAACAAAAGGATGTAGCCTCTTCCTCTGCTTTATTCATGTAGTCACGTCCTCGTCCACGACCGCGTCCTCTTCCTCGTTGTGGTGTGCCCCAGTTTTGCTCCTCTCTCTTTAACTGGGGATCTGCAAGACAAGTCCTGGCCATGTGTCCCTTTTTACCACAGGTGTAGCACTCGATAGTAGCCATGTCCACTTTCTTTCCTCTCTGTCTTCCCCGCGACCTTGTCCCGCCGATGGTCTTCATCACGTTGTCCTCCTCTACACTCACGTCACTCCTCCCGTATCTTTCGGTACTCTCGTAACTCCGCAGTTTTGTTTTAAACTCGCTGAACGTTACCGTGTCATTTGTCTGAGTGATGTGCACGACAAAGGGTTTATATGAATCAGGTAGCCCTTTTACTACCATGGCTATCTGGAGTCCATCACTTATATTTTCATCAGCCCTTCTTAATGACGTGAATATAGTCTCTGCTCTGATAATATAGTCAGTTACTGTTTCTTTACTAGTCATCTGGAGGGAGGACAGTTCACAGTATAAACTTACGACACGTGGTTTGTCTTTTCCTGCATAGTGCTCGCGGAGAATCTCCAGCGCTTTTCTTCCGTTATTTCTTGCATCTCTCATGACCAGTGACAAACTCTTGTCATCCAAGCACTGTACCAGCTCTGCGTATGCTTCCCCGTTCTTCGCTTCGTCTTCGGCGCGGGCATCCTCGTCGTCCTCTGCTTCCTGCTGCAGGACAGCACCGAGGCCGCGCAACTCCATGTGCGCGAGGAACCGCGTTTCCCAGAGCTCGTAGTTTTTCTCATCGCCGTCGAATAAAAGCTTAAACCACCTTTGGCTGGTATGACTGGGCCCATAACCTGTAGCGATAGACATTACTACAGCAGTCTTGCGTGTAAACCTCTTCCAAAGTGGCTAGCTTGCACTCTTTAGTGGCTTAATATTCACGGAGAGAAAATAACGATAGCCATCTTCCATTTGGCCCGGGAACCACACTGGCCATTTATTGCGCATGCTCACAAGAGAAAACAATAACAATCTCGTGCACGCAGGCACGCACCTCTCTGACGTCATCTCGTCACTTGGACATGACTTTGCTTATAGTGAAATACTTAACAACTTGAAAATCTTAGCTCAAACAGCTGCAAAACCTATTTCCCCAGCATGGAAATGCTGAATTCTATAAGGCCAAGCCTGAAATATGTGTGTCCGAGTCTCCTATCAAAAGTTACAGCTGTCTTTATGGACTTGGTGAAAATCGCCTTATTTCGGCGAGACAGTGCGTTTCTCGCCTGAAACACATTATGGGTTTTCATTTTGTGAATAACTTGAAAATCTTAGCTCAAACAGCTGCAAAACCTATTTCCCAGCATGGAAATGCTGAATTGTATAAGGCCAAGCCTGAAATATGTGTGTCCGAGTCTCCTATCAAAAGTTACAGCTGTCTTCATGGACTTGGTGAAAATCGCCTTATTTCGGCGAGACAGTGCGTTTCTCGCCTGAAACACATTATGGGTTTTCATTTTGTGAATAACTTGAAAATCTTAGGAAAAACAGCTGCAAAACCTATTTCCCCAGCATGGAAATGCTGAATTCTATAAGGCAAAGCCTGAAATATGTGTGTCCGAGTCTCCTATCAAAAGTTACAGCTGTCTTTATGGACTTGGTGAAAATCGCCTTATTTCGGCGAGACAGTGCGTTTCTCGCCTGAAACACATTATGGGTTTTCATTTTGTGAATAACTTGAAAATCTTAGCTCAAACAGCTGCAAAACCTATTTCCCCAGCATGGAAATGCTGAATTCTATAAGGCCAAGCCTGAAATATGTGTGTCCGAGTCTCCTATCAAAAGTTACAGCTGTCTTTATGGACTTGGTGAAAATCGCCTTATTTCGGCGAGACAGTGCGTTTCTCGCCTGAAACACATTATGGGTTTTCATTTTGTGAATAACTTGAAAATCTTAGCTCAAACAGCTGCAAAACCTATTTCCCCAGCATGGAAATGCTGAATTCTATAAGGCCAAGCCTGAAATATGTGTGTCCGAGTCTCCTATCAAAAGTTACAGCTGTCTTCATGGACTTGGTGAAAATCGCCTTATTTCGGCGAGACAGTGCGTTTCTCGCCTGAAACACATTATGGGTTTTCATTTTGTGAATAACTTGAAAATCTTAGCTCAAACAGCTGCAAAAGCTATTTCCCCAGCATGGAAATGCTGAATTCTATAAGGCCAAGCCTGAAATATGTGTGTCCGAGTCTCCTATCAAAAGTTACAGCTGTCTTTATGGACTTGGTGAAAATCGCCTTATTTCGGCGAGACAGTGCGTTTCTCGCCTGAAACACATTATGGGTTTTCATTTTGTGAATAACTTGAAAATCTTAGCTCAAACAGCTGCAAAACCTATTTCCCCAGCATGGAAATGCTGAATTCTATAAGGCCAAGCCTGAAATATGTGTGTCCGAGTCTCCTATCAAAAGTTACAGCTGTCTTTATGGACTTGGTGAAAATCGCCTTATTTCGGCGAGACAGTGCGTTTCTCGCCTGAAACACATTATGGGTTTTCATTTTGTGAATAACTTGAAAATCTTAGCTCAAACAGCTGCAAAACCTATTATTCACATGGAAATGCTGAATTCTATAAGGCCAAGCCTGAATATGTGTGTCCGAGTCTCCTATCAAAAGTTACAGCTGTCTTTATGGACTTGGTGAAAATCGCCTTATTTCGGCGAGACAGTGCGTTTCTCGCCTGAAACACATTATGGGTTTTCATTTTGTGAATAACTTGAAAATCTTAGCTCAAACAGCTGCAAAACCTATTAATTCAGCATGGAAATGCTGAATTCTATAAGGCCAAGCCTGAAATATGTGTGTCCGGTCTCCTTCAAAAGTTACAGCTGTCTTTATGAGTTGGTGAAAATCGCCTTATTTGGCGAGACAGTGCGTTTCTCGCCTGAAACACATTATGGGTTTTCATTTGTGAATAACTTGAAAATCTTAGCTCAAACAGCTGCAAAACCTATTTCCAGCATGGAAATGCTGAATTCTATAAGGCCAAGCCTGAAATATGTGTGTCCGAGTCTCCTATCAAAAGTTACAGCTGTCTTTATGGACTTGGTGAAAATCGCCTTATTTCGGCGAGACAGTGCGTTTCTCGCCTGAAACACATTATGGGTTTTCATTTTGTGAATAACTTGAAATCTTAGCTCAAACAGCTGCAAAACCTATTTCCCCAGCATGGAAATGCTGAATTCTATAAGGCCAAGCCTGAAATATGTGTGTCCGAGTCTCCTATCAAAAGTTACAGCTGTCTTTATGGACTTGGTGAAAATCGCCTTATTTCGGCGAGACAGTGCGTTTCTCGCCTGAAACACATTATGGGTTTTCATTTTGTGAATAACTTGAAAATCTTAGCTCAAACAGCTGCAAAACCTATTTCCCCAGCATGGAAATGCTGAATTCTATAAGGCCAAGCCTGAAATATGTGTGTCCGAGTCTCCTATCAAAAGTTACAGCTGTCTTTATGGACTTGGTGAAAATCGCCTTATTTCGGCGAGACAGTGCGTTTCTCGCCTGAAACACATTATGGGTTTTCATTTTGTGAATAACTTGAAAATCTTAGCTCAAACAGCTGCAAAACCTATTTCCCCAGCATGGAAATGCTGAATTCTATAAGGCCAAGCCTGAAATATGTGTGTCCGAGTCTCCTATCAAAAGTTACAGCTGTCTTTATGGACTTGGTGAAAATCGCCTTATTTCGGCGAGACAGTGCGTTTCTCGCCTGAAACACATTATGGGTTTTCATTTTGTGAATAACTTGAAAATCTTAGCTCAAACAGCTGCAAAACCTATTAATTCAGCATGGAAATGCTGAATTCTATAAGGCCAAGCCTGAAATATGTGTGTCCGAGTCTCCTATCAAAAGTTACAGCTGTCTTTATGGACTTGGTGAAAATCGCCTTATTTCGGCGAGACAGTGCGTTTCTCGCCTGAAACACATTATGGGTTTTCATTTTGTGAATAACTTGAAAATCTTAGCTCAAACAGCTGCAAAACCTATTAATTCAGCATGGAAATGCTGAATTCTATAAGGCCAAGCCTGAAATATGTGTGTCCGAGTCTCCTATCAAAAGTTACAGCTGTCTTTATGGACTTGGTGAAAATCGCCTTATTTCGGCGAGACAGTGCGTTTCTCGCCTGAAACACATTATGGGTTTTCATTTGTGAATAACTTGAAAATCTTAGCTCAAACAGCTGCAAAACCTATTTCCAGCATGGAAATGCTGAATTCTATAAGGCCAAGCCTGAAATATGTGTGTCCGAGTCTCCTATCAAAAGTTACAGCTGTCTTTATGGACTTGGTGAAAATCGCCTTATTTCGGCGAGACAGTGCGTTTCTCGCCTGAAACACATTATGGGTTTTCATTTTGTGAATAACTTGAAAATCTTAGCTCAAACAGCTGCAAAACCTATTTCCCAGCATGGAAATGCTGAATTCTATAAGGCCAAGCCTGAAATATGTGTGTCCGAGTCTCCTATCAAAAGTTACAGCTGTCTTTATGGACTTGGTGAAAATCGCCTTATTTCGGCGAGACAGTGCGTTTCTCGCCTGAAACACATTATGGGTTTTCATTTTGTGAATAACTTGAAAATCTTAGCTCAAACAGCTGCAAAACCTATTTCCCCAGCATGGAAATGCTGAATTCTATAAGGCCAAGCCTGAAATATGTGTGTCCGAGTCTCCTATCAAAAGTTACAGCTGTCTTTATGGACTTGGTGAAAATCGCCTTATTTCGGCGAGACAGTGCGTTTCTCGCCTGAAACACATTATGGGTTTTCATTTTGTGAATAACTTGAAAATCTTAGCTCAAACAGCTGCAAAACCTATTTCCCCAGCATGGAAATGCTGAATTCTATAAGGCCAAGCCTGAAATATGTGTGTCCGAGTCTCCTATCAAAAGTTACAGCTGTCTTTATGGACTTGGTGAAAATCGCCTTATTTCGGCGAGACAGTGCGTTTCTCGCCTGAAACACATTATGGGTTTTCATTTTGTGAATAACTTGAAAATCTTAGCTCAAACAGCTGCAAAACCTATTTCCCAGCATGGAAATGCTGAATTCTATAAGGCCAAGCCTGAAATATGTGTGTCCGAGTCTCCTATCAAAAGTTACAGCTGTCTTTATGGACTTGGTGAAAATCGCCTTATTTCGGCGAGACAGTGCGTTTCTCGCCTGAAACACATTATGGGTTTTCATTTTGTGAATAACTTGAAAATCTTAGCTCAAACAGCTGCAAAACCTATTTCCCCAGCATGGAAATGCTGAATTCTATAAGGCCAAGCCTGAAATATGTGTGTCCGAGTCTCCTATCAAAAGTTACAGCTGTCTTTATGGACTTGGTGAAAATCGCCTTATTTCGGCGAGACAGTGCGTTTCTCGCCTGAAACACATTATGGGTTTTCATTTTGTGAATAACTTGAAAATCTTAGCTCAAACAGCTGCAAAACCTATTTCCCCAGCATGGAAATGCTGAATTCTATAAGGCCAAGCCTGAAATATGTGTGTCCGAGTCTCCTATCAAAAGTTACAGCTGTCTTTATGGACTTGGTGAAAATCGCCTTATTTCGGCGAGACAGTGCGTTTCTCGCCTGAAACACATTATGGGTTTTCATTTTGTGAATAACTTGAAAATCTTAGCTCAAACAGCTGCAAAACCTATTTCCCCAGCATGGAAATGCTGAATTCTATAAGGCCAAGCCTGAAATATGTGTGTCCGAGTCTCCTATCAAAAGTTACAGCTGTCTTTATGGACTTGGTGAAAATCGCCTTATTTCGGCGAGACAGTGCGTTTCTCGCCTGAAACACATTATGGGTTTTCATTTTGTGAATAACTTGAAAATCTTAGCTCAAACAGCTGCAAAACCTATTTCCCCAGCATGGAAATGCTGAATTCTATAAGGCCAAGCCTGAAATATGTGTGTCCGAGTCTCCTATCAAAAGTTACAGCTGTCTTTATGGACTTGGTGAAAATCGCCTTATTTCGGCGAGACAGTGCGTTTCTCGCCTGAAACACATTATGGGTTTTCATTTTGTGAATAACTTGAAAATCTTAGCTCAAACAGCTGCAAAACCTATTTCCCAGCATGGAAATGCTGAATTCTATAAGGCCAAGCCTGAAATATGTGTGTCCGAGTCTCCTATCAAAAGTTACAGCTGTCTTTATGGACTTGGTGAAAATCGCCTTATTTCGGCGAGACAGTGCGTTTCTCGCCTGAAACACATTATGGGTTTTCATTTTGTGAATAACTTGAAAATCTTAGCTCAAACAGCTGCAAAACCTATTTCCCAGCATGGAAATGCTGAATTCTATAAGGCCAAGCCTGAAATATGTGTGTCCGAGTCTCCTATCAAAAGTTACAGCTGTCTTTATGGACTTGGTGAAAATCGCCTTATTTCGGCGAGACAGTGCGTTTCTCGCCTGAAACACATTATGGGTTTTCATTTTGTGAATAACTTGAAAATCTTAGCTCAAACAGCTGCAAAACCTATTTCCCAGCATGGAAATGCTGAATTCTATAAGGCCAAGCCTGAAATATGTGTGTCCGAGTCTCCTATCAAAAGTTACAGCTGTCTTTATGGACTTGGTGAAAATCGCCTTATTTCGGCGAGACAGTGCGTTTCTCGCCTGAAACACATTATGGGTTTTCATTTTGTGAATAACTTGAAAATCTTAGCTCAAACAGCTGCAAAACCTATTTCCCCAGCATGGAAATGCTGAATTCTATAAGGCCAAGCCTGAAATATGTGTGTCCGAGTCTCCTATCAAAAGTTACAGCTGTCTTTATGGACTTGGTGAAAATCGCCTTATTTCGGCGAGACAGTGCGTTTCTCGCCTGAAACACATTATGGGTTTTCATTTTGTGAATAACTTGAAAATCTTAGCTCAAACAGCTGCAAAACCTATTTCCCCAGCATGGAAATGCTGAATTCTATAAGGCCAAGCCTGAAATATGTGTGTCCGAGTCTCCTATCAAAAGTTACAGCTGTCTTTATGGACTTGGTGAAAATCGCCTTATTTCGGCGAGACAGTGCGTTTCTCGCCTGAAACACATTATGGGTTTTCATTTTGTGAATAACTTGAAAATCTTAGCTCAAACAGCTGCAAAACCTATTTCCCCAGCATGGAAATGCTGAATTCTATAAGGCCAAGCCTGAAATATGTGTGTCCGAGTCTCCTATCAAAAGTTACAGCTGTCTTTATGGACTTGGTGAAAATCGCCTTATTTCGGCGAGACAGTGCGTTTCTCGCCTGAAACACATTATGGGTTTTCATTTTGTGAATAACTTGAAAATCTTAGCTCAAACAGCTGCAAAACCTATTTCCCCAGCATGGAAATGCTGAATTCTATAAGGCCAAGCCTGAAATATGTGTGTCCGAGTCTCCTATCAAAAGTTACAGCTGTCTTTATGGACTTGGTGAAAATCGCCTTATTTCGGCGAGACAGTGCGTTTCTCGCCTGAAACACATTATGGGTTTTCATTTTGTGAATAACTTGAAAATCTTAGCTCAAACAGCTGCAAAACCTATTTCCCCAGCATGGAAATGCTGAATTCTATAAGGCCAAGCCTGAAATATGTGTGTCCGAGTCTCCTATCAAAAGTTACAGCTGTCTTTATGGACTTGGTGAAAATCGCCTTATTTCGGCGAGACAGTGCGTTTCTCGCCTGAAACACATTATGGGTTTTCATTTTGTGAATAACTTGAAAATCTTAGCTCAAACAGCTGCAAAACCTATTTCCCCAGCATGGAAATGCTGAATTCTATAAGGCCAAGCCTGAAATATGTGTGTCCGAGTCTCCTATCAAAAGTTACAGCTGTCTTTATGGACTTGGTGAAAATCGCCTTATTTCGGCGAGACAGTGCGTTTCTCGCCTGAAACACATTATGGGTTTTCATTTTGTGAATAACTTGAAAATCTTAGCTCAAACAGCTGCAAAACCTATTTCCCCAGCATGGAAATGCTGAATTCTATAAGGCCAAGCCTGAAATATGTGTGTCCGAGTCTCCTATCAAAAGTTACAGCTGTCTTTATGGACTTGGTGAAAATCGCCTTATTTCGGCGAGACAGTGCGTTTCTCGCCTGAAACACATTATGGGTTTTCATTTTGTGAATAACTTGAAAATCTTAGCTCAAACAGCTGCAAAACCTATTTCCCCAGCATGGAAATGCTGAATTCTATAAGGCCAAGCCTGAAATATGTGTGTCCGAGTCTCCTATCAAAAGTTACAGCTGTCTTTATGGACTTGGTGAAAATCGCCTTATTTCGGCGAGACAGTGCGTTTCTCGCCTGAAACACATTATGGGTTTTCATTTTGTGAATAACTTGAAAATCTTAGCTCAAACAGCTGCAAAACCTATTTCCCCAGCATGGAAATGCTGAATTCTATAAGGCCAAGCCTGAAATATGTGTGTCCGAGTCTCCTATCAAAAGTTACAGCTGTCTTTATGGACTTGGTGAAAATCGCCTTATTTCGGCGAGACAGTGCGTTTCTCGCCTGAAACACATTATGGGTTTTCATTTTGTGAATAACTTGAAAATCTTAGCTCAAACAGCTGCAAAACCTATTTCCCCAGCATGGAAATGCTGAATTCTATAAGGCCAAGCCTGAAATATGTGTGTCCGAGTCTCCTATCAAAAGTTACAGCTGTCTTTATGGACTTGGTGAAAATCGCCTTATTCGGCGAGACAGTGCGTTTCTCGCCTGAAACACATTATGGGTTTTCATTTTGTGAATAACTTGAAAATCTTAGCTCAAACAGCTGCAAAACCTATTTCCCCAGCATGGAAATGCTGAATTCTATAAGGCCAAGCCTGAAATATGTGTGTCCGAGTCTCCTATCAAAAGTTACAGCTGTCTTTATGGACTTGGTGAAAATCGCCTTATTTCGGCGAGACAGTGCGTTTCTCGCCTGAAACACATTATGGGTTTTCATTTTGTGAATAACTTGAAAATCTTAGCTCAAACAGCTGCAAAACCTATTTCCCCAGCATGGAAATGCTGAATTCTATAAGGCCAAGCCTGAAATATGTGTGTCCGAGTCTCCTATCAAAAGTTACAGCTGTCTTTATGGACTTGGTGAAAATCGCCTTATTTCGGCGAGACAGTGCGTTTCTCGCCTGAAACACATTATGGGTTTTCATTTTGTGAATAACTTGAAAATCTTAGCTCAAACAGCTGCAAAACCTATTTCCCCAGCATGGAAATGCTGAATTCTATAAGGCCAAGCCTGAAATATGTGTGTCCGAGTCTCCTATCAAAAGTTACAGCTGTCTTTATGGACTTGGTGAAAATCGCCTTATTTCGGCGAGACAGTGCGTTTCTCGCCTGAAACACATTATGGGTTTTCATTTTGTGAATAACTTGAAAATCTTAGCTCAAACAGCTGCAAAACCTATTTCCCCAGCATGGAAATGCTGAATTCTATAAGGCCAAGCCTGAAATATGTGTGTCCGAGTCTCCTATCAAAAGTTACAGCTGTCTTTATGGACTTGGTGAAAATCGCCTTATTTCGGCGAGACAGTGCGTTTCTCGCCTGAAACACATTATGGGTTTTCATTTTGTGAATAACTTGAAAATCTTAGCTCAAACAGCTGCAAAACCTATTTCCCCAGCATGGAAATGCTGAATTCTATAAGGCCAAGCCTGAAATATGTGTGTCCGAGTCTCCTATCAAAAGTTACAGCTGTCTTTATGGACTCGCCTTATTTCGGCGAGACAGTGCGTTTCTCGCCTGAAACACATTATGGGTTTTCATTTTTTGAATTACTTGAAAATCTTAGCTCAAACAGCTGCAAAACCTATTTCCCCAGCATGGAAATGCTGAATTCTATAAGGCCAAGCCTGAAATATGTGTGTCCGAGTCTCCTATCAAAAGTTACAGCTGTCTTATGGACTTGGTGAAAATCGCCTTATTTCGGCGAGACAGTGCGTTTCTCGCCTGAAACACATTATGGGTTTTCATTTTGTGAATAACTTGAAAATCTTAGCTCAAACAGCTGCAAAACCTATTTCCCCAGTGTAAGGAGTAAATATTTAAACAAGACATTCTTCAGGCGAAATAAAGACACTCAAGACAGTTTAGGTGGTAACAACGTGCGCACGCTGGGTGAGCGCTGCTGTCTCAGGCTCACAACCAGCGTATGCGGCAGTTCTTTATTTATAGCGTTTCAGAGTATGTGTGTGTGTGTGAAATTTATGATCTCAGAGTGTGTGTGTGTGTGGCTGTATGATCTCAGAGTGTGTGTGTGTGATTCTGAAGAATGGGCCCCTTTTGGTATTTGGAGTGTATAGATAAGAACGTCCTGCTCTCCCCTTCCTGGGAGTGAAACGGCTCGTAGAGAACCAGGTGCAGAGGAAATATACTGGGTGAATCATATCTGAGAACACTATGCTTTTGTCTTTCATTTAAGCTTCACTTCAGCGAAACAGTAAAACCATAAAATACAATTAAATAGAAAGAATAAATGGGTAAACAACTATTAACACTGAAACTAAAGATAAACTTTCAATAACATATGAATAGAAGTGGGAAATCTCTTAACATATCCCTCCTGTTGTTAATTTGTTTTACACATTTTAACTTTTATCAGCATACAGTCTCTTGACAGTGCATTTTTAACTGTTGCTTCATTATTAACAGGAGTGTCTTTTTTCTTTTAGTTACAGGTTGTTTCTTCATCTTCGTCGTCGGTGTTTGAGTCAGTGTCGGCGTGCTCCAGCAGTGTCATAATTTCTTTTGGCCGACAGGGTCCGGTGTAATAACTGTGGCTATCAGTCTGTTGATCATGGATCTTATACAGGGAATACAACAACAGCCACATAGGGTCAATATGGCTGCAAAAACAGCTATTGACACTAGGATTGATGACACTAGGCTGCGGTACTTTCCAAGCATGTCCATCCAGCTGTCCCACATGGAAGTGTCCACTCCAGAATGTTCTTTCATTCTCTCGTTCAGGGTCTTCAGTCTTTCCAGGGCTCTGGTCAGACTGCCGTCAGCTGCAGTGTTGTTAGGTATGAAGGTGCAGCATTGTTCTCCACTTCTTTGTTTCTCGTTGCGCTGCGCGTTCTTCTGGGCATAGGCTGCAGCTTAAAAATGGTTCCCCTTTCAGGACACGTCACATTTGGAGCCTGCCGGTAAATCCTCGGGCAGTGTGGGTCACATGGGTTGCTGGTGCAGGCCGTGTTCATGCCTACCAGGGCCAGTGATAAGAATACTGTGAACACGAGCATGGAACACATCGTTGTGACAGTGGTCAGTTGGCATCCTCTTGTCCAGCATCGACGTCGTCTGTGCGGTTTCTCACCCTCAGGGGCATCCTGGTTTGCATTTAGTATTTCCATCTCCATCAGGTCTCCCTCTGTGAGCGTTTCTCCTCTTCTCGACCGTGGACACACCCTTGGCCTCCAATGAGTAGACACCCAGCAAGAGGAGCGAGTGTCTCAGTGTTGCCACTGATAGCCCTTCTCCCCACCGAGTGAACACCAGAGGTTAGAGCGGTCTACAGTCTAGACTTTATTGCTCACTTTTCTGCTCGGGAGTTTGTGGTTCTCGGATTGGTTCATTAACATATGACATCTTATATAGGTATGCATGTGAACAAAGAATACCCTGAGTGTGTGTATCTATGTGTGTATGGGGTCAAGATGTAACCCCAGGAAGACTCCCCATAGCTGGTGCCAGGAGTCTAGCGGTACATCTGAACAAAAGGCTCTTAGACTCAAACAGATATACGTGTGTTTGCTATACCATATATCAGCAGGAGAAAATACGACCTCTCCTAGGAGGTGTGTGATCTATGCCAGAACACTCTGAAGAGGAGTGAACGCACTCCCCTCTTCATGCTACACAGAGTTGTTACAGACCTCCTAGGATGAGACATTCTTTCAATCTACAAATGATTATATACTTCTAAGCATATATGAGTAAATATTTCTAAGCATAAATGACAATCAACAATACAAATCTAACATTCCCCCCTTTTGGCAATTATGCTAGAAAAGTACCCAGTTATGATCCCGTCATGTCTGACAGTGTCAATGCAAACATTTTTATACTCAGCATATGTAAACGTACACAGTTTGACAAATATATTAGCAGTTATCCAAGTTCTCATTGATCTCATTCAATGGTAAACTGCATCCTACAAGCAAACAAATGAATTGTTAATGATCATAAGAGAAATTAACATTTTCAAAAACACTCCAGCTCGGTGGTGCTCCTCTGCAAGACATGTAAATCACACGTCTCTCTGCAGAGTGGTTTAAGTTCTGCAGGGTGTCATAAATGTCTCTTCCAGTTGTTTCCATCACTGTTCATAGAACCAGAGTCCAAATGTATGTAGAATAGACATTCAGACATACCAGTTGAGTTTGCCGTTTGTCAACATGGTCTCAGCTATTGTGAGAGCTGCAGACCTCTTCAGCACTCTAGTTTTATGGCCTCTGCCAACCCCCATCACCTCACTTCAGGCCTCTGTACTGTGGGGGATACATATGACTCCTCCATTGTCCATTCTCTGCAGGAAAACCCTCTGTGGAAAGGGTGCTGGATCCAGTTATCTTACTGCTGTTATGATCCCAGCAGTCTTCAGAGTGTCATCGTATGCACAGTACAGTGACACAGCATTAGGTGATGTTCATAGGAAACTGCTGTCATCACCACCATAGCTTCTGGCTCCTGTGCTTCTCACAGAATCATGATGCCATCCTTGGACTCCCCTGCGCTGTCGGTGGAGCTTGGCACGCTCCCCTCATCCTTCAGGTGCCCGTCTGTTGTCCACAATCTCCTCTGTTGGCCTCTGAAAAGCCCCTTGGCACAGCTCTCATTCCAACGCAGCTTCATGGTCCTTGCTGTGGCTCCAAAATCTGATCCCATGGTGGGCCCAAACAGCTCGACCTTTGACCTCAGCCACTGCCTGGGCTGTCAGCTCTGCCTGGAATGGGTTCTCGCTTCTCACTGGGCCTCTGAAGATTTCTCAGGAGATTCCTTTCAGCAATACTCTGACTGCTGCACCTGTATTTTCTTGCTAGGAGGAGAAACTTCTATTTGGAGAGCATGTAAAGCATCATCAAACCACATTCTTTAGTTCAGTGAGCTTCATTTATGGACCATCAAAGCCTCATCTGAACACAGATGCACCACTTGCATAGGTTTAATACCCGTCTGAACTGTTAATCACAAAGATCACACAAAAATCATAAAAACATAGTTCAGAAAACATAGAAAAGATAGTTTCATGTAACTGTGTAATTCTGGACCCCTTCTCTTGACGCATGGACACTCCCATGAGTCAACTCATCAAACCTAGATTCCTGTCTGAAAGAAAAAAGTTAGTTAGATCATGTCCAGGCAACATCAGGGCGTCTCCCCTCTGGAGCAGCACCACCCCGGACCTATAACCCTGCAATAAAAGCTGTTAGTGTGTTTTGCATAATAAGTTTGCTTCACATCTGGCTCCGCCTGGAGCCTGCATACACACCATCATGGCCTGGAAAACAAGATCTGGAAGTGAAATCAACCTTCACACTTATAAACAATTGTATCATAAGTAGCAATAAACTACTCAGCATCAACAGGACAAGTATCATGTGCAGGTTTCTCAAATCAGTAAACTACAATTATTGGCATAATTTGGCTCAGACATGGATCATCCCATGTCTCAGTTAACATTAGTGTAATCGGTGACTTCCCTTAAGCAAAGTCACTCCATGTATTTAACACTAGGAGCTCAGTAGTGGCCAGCTAATGAGCCCCATATTAAACTATTCCATAAACACTGCATCTCTTAGTGCTTTCTCATGTTACTTGTCCGTCTCTGCTGAATCCTCTACATGCACTCTTAGACAAACAAACATTAGCAACACACATGGACAATCCTGGAGGTCAGGCACAAATTGACAGGTTCCAGAGGTGCTATAAAAAGACCATAAAGACCATAGCTGTGGACAGAAGTGGCACTAGTTTCAACACAGGGAATGTTTTACATGTTATTCACATCGTCAAAGTAACCTTCACATTTCTCCAACAACACAGTGTAACAGCATCACCAACTCATAACCTGTAAACGCAGTTTCCTCACACGTAAACCCAGAAATCCTGTAGTAGAAAACATCAACCAGCTATCCTGGTATAAATCACATGATCAAATCACATGAAGACTGTGTATGGGCAGAAATCTGTGCCATCAGAAACTGAATTTGAATAAGTTAAATTTGAATTTGAATTGCTCAGATTGAATCTGAATTGTAACTGAATAAATGCTTTTGAAAACTGAATTTGAATTAATCTAATTTGAAATTGAATTTATGGTTTGAAAATGATCATCACTAAATTGAAATTGAATTTTATATATTGAAATGATTCATTTGCTTTGAAACTGCATTTTATCCTTTAAAAATTCAGCTCTCGAATAATTTCAGTTTCACTCTCACCATTCAGTTTCAGTTCTACAATTCAATTTCAGTTCCAAAATTCAGTTTTTTGGAACTTACTTCCGGTTCCGGTTCAAGCGCAGATTAATAGAACTACATTTTGCCAGCGGACTGAAAGTGTTACTGACGGGAATCTACAGCGTCTTGAGCTGAATTAAGACTTCAGAAGTCATTCGTCATGTCGAACGACCAGCGGATAAACTCTCAGGTTGGTAATAAATGTATTACATGTATAAGAACAAGCGTCATGTTAACAAATGATAGCCGTACAGTAACTTTTATGCTTATTGTAGCTGCTAGCTAAAAACGCTAATTTAGCGTAGTTGCCCTGGATTCAGCTTTGACAAATATGATCGACTGTTTCTAGTAGAATTCCGAAGTTGTCATCTTGTACCCTGTCAGAGCCCTGTATGCTTGCAGAGACCCCTACAGTAGGGAAACATGCAAAACGGTGTCCAAACCTTTGTATTTTAGCTTTATTTATGTCTTACACAGCATCCCAACTCTTTAGCTAACTTATAACTTTAGCTAAAGTGAATAGTTAGTCTAATTCATTAGTGCAGCATTACTGGATCACCTCTGTTTGAAGTGATATAATATGTGACTATCACTGTGTTTAACTATCATAATAATTCTTAGGGTACTGAGTGCATGCTTAATTAGTTGTTTTTTTTTTTTAAAAACATACTGCTCCATTGCTATGTTTGACAGGCTGAAGTTTTCATATCACCTCCTAAATCGACCATCTTTTACAGGTGTTTTGTGCCAGAAATGGAGTGTCCACTGAAGACTGAAGATACTGAATCTCTACGCATTGCCATTGATCCCTCTTGTGCCTTCATCTAGACAAGAGACATCAACTTAACCACTCTCACATGCTCTGTACCTACATCACCTTCCCTGACAGTCGTAGCTTGGCTCATCTGAGGGTGAAATTATAAGAATGTGTTATTTTGCTCTCTAGGGTTCCTAAATAAATATGGCATTGAGGTCATTTCTTTGAATTAATCCCTTCTTCTGAAATATAAGAACCTCTCCTGGTTTTAATGGCACTTTGGATTCCTTACTTTCTGTTCCACTCCAATCCCAAACAGATGCTGACACAGTAACATGGAAGAGGGGAGGAAGTGGAAAGGACTACTATAAATAAACCTAATGCCTAACAATGAAAAATGTAAATAAGAACAATAATAATAATAATAAAGATAAAACATGAAGTAACAAGTTTTTAGTTTATTTCAAATGATCATCCAGATGTCTGTGACATGTGATGACAAACACCATAATGGAAGGCCTTAGTCATCACATGCTTAAACTCATATTTTTGCATATGCTGAACAGGCAGTCAGACATGCTGTAACTGTGGGGTAGAAAACTGCATGAACACCATACGGCAGGGGTCTCAAACTCCAGTCCTCGAGGGCCGCTGTCCTGCAACTTTTCCACGTGTCCCTGTTGCAACACACCTAGTAGGTCATTAGCAAGAGTATAGAACTTGAATGCATGCTGAGTTGGCAATTCAGCCATTTGATTCAGGTTACAGCAGCTCATGAGTGAATGAACATGGTGCAATAAAAGTATTTTAGAAGTATATGTTTCCAAATACATATATTTACTTAAATTTACTGAGTAGGTAGGGGTTAGGGGCTGCCACCTCAGCATGCATTCAAGTTCTATACTCTTGCTAATGACCTACTAATTGTATTCAGGTGTGTTGCACCAGGGACAAATGGAAAAGTTGCATGACACCGGCCCTCGAGGACTGGAGTTTGAGACCCCTGTCATATGGAATATGACAGGTGTGGTTGAACTGCATGAAGACTCTGAAGTTTCTCTTCTCTTCTGGCAGGACAGGAAGTGGCCTTGTCCTGTGAGCCACCGTAAGGATGTACTTGGAGTAGAACTGGACTGTCACCGGCCTCGGGCTCTTCACCTTTTCAAAGACAAAGCAGTCATTTAGATAAAATATTAGATATTGTTTACCTGTAAATGCATAAAGAGAATGTAGAAATGTAATTATTGTCAAGAGTGAACAAGCACTGATAGTGTAATCTACAGCTGTGGCCAAACGTTTAGAGAATGAGAAGTGTTGTTTGTTTATTTACAAAGTTTGCTGTTTCAGTGATAGTTGTATATCATATTATATCACTTCAAACAGAGGTGATCCAGTAATGCTGCACTAATGAATTAGACTAACTATTCACTTTAGCTAAATTTATTAAGTTAGCTAAAGAGTTGGGATGCTGTGTAAGACATAAATAAAGCTCAAATACAAAGGTTTGGACACCGTTTTGCATGTTCCCTACTGTAGGGGTCTCTGCAAGCATACAGGGCTCTGACAGGGTACAAGATGACAACTTTGGAATTCTACTAGAAACAGTCGATCATATTTGTCAAGCTGAATCCAGTGCAAACTAGGCTAAATTAGCGTTTTTAGCTAGCAGCTACAATAAGCATAAAAGTTACTGTACGGCTATCATTTGTTAACATGACGCTTGTTCTTATACATGTAATACATTTATTACCAACCTGAGAGTTTATCCGCTGGTCGTTCGACATGACGAATGACTTCTGAAGTCTTAATTCAGCTCAAGACGCTGTAGATTCCCGTCAGTAACACTTTCAGTCCGCTGGCAAAATGTAGTTCTATTAATCTGCGCTTGAACCGGAACCGGAAGTAAGTTCCAAAAAACTGAATTTTGGAACTGAAATTGAATTGTAGAACTGAAACTGAATGGTGAGAGTGAAACTGAAATTATCCGAGAGCTGAATTTTAAAGGATAAAATGCAGTTTCAAAGCAAATGAATTCATTTTCAATATATAAAATTCAATTTCAATTTAGTGATGATCATTTTCAAACCATAAATTCAATTTCAAATTAGATTAATTCAAATTCAGTTTTCAAAAGCATTTATTCAAGTTACAATTCAGATTCAATCTGAGCAATTCAAATTCAAATTTAACTTATTCAAATTCAGTTTCTGATGGCACAGATTTCTGCCCATAACTGTGATGCTGTAGAAAAGTTAGCGCTGCGCAGGTGTACACACACTTTCTCACAGGTACCTCTGTGAGCAACACAAGGTAGTGAATAACACCCTGGTAGATGCGCAGACACAGAAAGTGACATTTAAAAGGTTAAATCATCACGCAACCTCGATGTTGTTGTCATCTTTCCGCTCCTGTAAAAAGAAACACACATAGATTCATCTGCACCTTTGTCAGGCAGGGGTTAACTTCGCACAGTGATGTCAGTCAGTCTGTCAGTTCTGTCCGCTTTTACCAGTCAGTCAGTTTTATTTCTCTCACTCATTCATTCATGCATTCATTCATTCTTTCTTTGCTGACAGTGGGAATTACCGTCGCATTTTCATTTCCACTTCTCAGCAAAATGACGTCATTTCAAAAAGAAAAGAATTTAGACTGGATTTCTCGTTGAATCCTTTTGGACAGGAACTTATTTCTAATTGTCCCAGATAAGTGACTTTCTCCTGAGCCCATTTTAATGTGGAGAAACTCACTTGCAACAATTTTCTCGACGACGTGTCGTATAGCGCTTCTGTTCTAATCGTGCAGATCATCAAACAAAACTTTCAGTGCACTGTGAAAGTATCAAAATAAAAAGGCCTCGTTAAGTCATGACACATGCTCCTCATCTCAGGAGGGTAAATCATACCATTAGCATGATTTATCATACCATCATACTAATTGGCAGGCTCAACTTCACAACAAAAGAAAAATCATCAGCTAGATTAACTCCAAACCAACCATCAGCCGCACAACACACAACATAAGCCTCATGTCTCATTAGCTATGAATTTTAATCCCCAGGACTGTACTTTTTACTCATTTAGGCCACAAATTTTATTTAGTTTTCCTTTTCCCGTCATCATAAAACATGTGACATGTTGTCATGCATTTCACAAAAGAAGTTTGTTATGTATTCAGAGTTTGTATCTGGGTGCAGGATTCACTCGCACATCACAACAGGAAACTCAGTGTTTAGAGTCTCCACTCTAACACATCCCATTCACTCGTGCTAGAATTCAGTCACCTTTCATTAATCTAAGAACCATCAACTAGTTTGCATATCAGCTATTAACCCACTAAGATGACAGGACAACAGAAATGCATGTTCAAAATTATCACAAAAATAGAATTTCCTCATACAGTAAATTACTTGTGCTGCATCAATCAGGCAGAAAGCATCTCCCAATTTACTATATTAACAACTAAATTTATTGTCTGATCACTGGTTGGTCAAACCAGAATCTTTTTTTCCCACAAAAATTAAACTGTTGTCCTGCAACCTAGAGAGTTAACTGTCAGCATTGGATAAATTCAGCATTTGATAACAAGTCTCTGTTAAATTACACTATTTTAACACTGATGAGAGATAACAAGCTGATCTTCATTGCATGTGTGTTTGTGTTATTAGGCAGGTTTAATCAATGTGTCTGGAGCTGCATCTCCAGCAGGGCATGTTCTTAAAGCTGCCTTTCCTACACACTTCTCTGCTATTAATTGATCCTTTTTAACTAATGTGCTATGAGTCCACTGGTCTTTGCATCATCATCACACTAAGTGACTTGGATAAGATGATAAACAGACTCACATGCTCAAGATGCTGTCTAATCTTCATGGACTCTCTTTGTTTGTGTTAGTAGGGTTAATGCATGTTCTGCTTGTGTGTGTGATTTTGTATATGTTTCTTTTTGCAGTGTTCAGATTCCTTCACAATTTTCCACTTAAGCAGTCAGTTTCTTTTCCCCAGGTTTGCTAACCCAAATTTTGATTTCCCACATTAAACAACAGCTTTCCTCTGTGTCCTTACTTACTCTCACTCTGTTGTCCTCTCCCACTTCAACAGTCCAATAGCCGGCAGTTCTTCTTCAGCTTTGTCCTGTGTTCCACTGTCTCTTCTTGCCATTTTTCCGAAAGTGGCAAATGTCAAACTCCAACAGTCTCCTCAGTTCTCCTCAAACGTCCTTTTCACAAGCACAGTGACTTTGCAGCTTGTTGGAAACACAGTGTCATTCATCCAATCAGTCAGGATGATGGTTTGCTCTTCTTCTCCACTGCTGTTTGTCCACACTGCTGCTGCTTGCTGGGACTCTTTGCTCAGGACTTGCTGCTGTCTCTTTATCTGCCATGTTATTGCTCTTTGGAACTGCATTCCTTGTCTTCAGGGAGGAGTGAGAGCTCACTTGTGAGGATGAGGGACACATGGAGCTGTAAATAAGTTAGCCAAAACTTGGCCTGAACATTTCCAATGTGTTAAACTATAACTTTTTCCGACGCTGCATATGGGAAATTGATCCGGGTCTGCTTCATCTGCAAGTGACAACTAAGACATTTGATCATTATTCTCACTGCTTAACCAACACACAGAACTCTCCTTTCTTAAAAGCAGAAAATGAGATTGTAGTTGTTCTTGGCTAATAAACACAAAACCTTTTTCCTATTATTTTCCATCTACAATGTAGATTTTGTCTCTTTTTTACTCTTTTTTCTCTTTACACTAGCTGGTGACCTGCAGAATCACCGCTCTCACAATTGGAGACAATTACGTTTACACAACGCACACACACACTGCGACGTCAGACACATTCACACTCACTTTTTTCATCTGCATAAATAAAACATATGGCTGATGATATGTGCCATGGTGATCCATAAGTATGATCACAAGTTTTATTTAATTATTTTTCAACCCAACAAAGCAAATAAACAAAAACATGATGCTGATGCTATGAACACTCTACACACATGAATCAAGATCCAGGAAAACTGCTGCGCATCTGAAAGAAGAAGCTGAACTCACGGATACGCTACATACTCAAGTTATCATAGTTCTCTTCCCTTTCTTTGATGAGTTCTCAGCCAGCTCCTGATCTGATAATGTGTAGCTTGCTCATCAGCTCAGAAGAGACAGCAACACAACCTCACACAGTGGTTGTGTGCTTTGCCCACAGTGGCAAAGACTTACATTTTCATATTCACTCAGCTTCTCCATCATGTAGTTTTCAGCTGTTTCACACGGGTTCAGCATAATAGTTTTCATAGGCGTACTCTATATCTCAACAATGGCTCATAATAAGATGACAGTTTCAAACAGGTCAAGTGCCTCTATGCACGTCATTAGTTAAAATATTTGCCTATTTTTTGGGCTTAGAGTTATCAATAATATTTTATTGTAAATTGCTTATAATTTTATTTTTCCTATATTTTATTTTGATTTATTGTATTTGGAAACACCTTGTTTTGCTTTTATTTATTAATACTGCCAACATACACTCTGTGTGACCTTCGCTGATATTAGAGTCGGGGAGGTTATTAAGGCAGCCTTCTACCCTGGTCTAGACCCAGGGCGGCCTTAATTTTATGCGTTGAAGCGCAACCTTTGACCCCTTCTCACCAGTACATCGGTCAACACAGGAAACAGTAAGAGTGGTGCAGAAACCTGTTGTTTCTATTCAAAAGGTCACTCACTCTTCAAAACACATAAACTTCACACGCGGTACTATAATCCTATTTTAATTGACACGTTCTTTATTTCATTCACTCGTGAGAGTGAGATCCCTTTATTTTCATTCACTCGTGAGAGTGAGATCCCTTTATTTTCATTCACTCGTGAGAGTGAGATCCCTTTATTTCATTCACTCGTAAGAGTGAGATCCCTTTATTTCATTCACTCGTGAGAGTGAGATCCCTGACTTCCAACCTTTTAAACTGCGGAGTGACCCCACACAGGACCGTAAACTCCTCTTACAGGCGAGTCCTTTCACTCATAAGAGTGAGATCCCTGACTTCCAGTCCTTAAAGGACGAGTCTTTTAAGAACCGTGTCAATCTAAAAACCGATTTTAGCCGCAATGTGTTCTTGAGTGTTTATATTCACCTGGTTCGGATGAAAATGCCGGTCAGAGAGAATCCTCCTCGCTCCCTGGGATCGTGGACCTCTTGCTAAAAACGCTGGCCAATGGCGAATTCACGTAGTTGGTCTTTACTGTTTCACTAGAAACAGGCTGTCGCGACAGACTTTGCAGCGTGGGTTCACGAATCCAGGAACGACGAGGTCACTCATGTTGGAGCACAAGATTAGTTAAAATTCAATGTCCGAATCCGGCTCGGAGGACCAAATAAATGTAAGGAGTAAATATTTAAACAAGACATTCTTCAGGCGAAATAAAGACACTCAAGACAGTTTAGATCAGGGGTGTCCAAACTTTTTTCGCTGAGGGCCACATACATAAAAATATAGGAGGGGCTGGGCCACTTACTAGAAATTAGGTATATAACCTTAACTTTACTGTATTAAAATCATTTAAAAGTGGTCAAATGTGTTATATTGTTGAATATAATTAAAGACAAAACTGCTTCATCACAGTTTTCCATAAATGGATCTTTATTGATTTATTCAGAAAAAGCTTTGGTAGCTCATTCTCAGAACAGCAGCCTCAGATTTCTTCTTAGAGGGAATATTTACAGCACAGAGAAAAAAACAATAAAGGGGAAAATGGGACGGGTACATTTCAAGTTTGTTATTTAAGTTATTAGGCTTAGCAACACACTATTAACGTTCGTTTGAAACGGTTATCAACATTAACAGACTGAACTGGACTTAATAACAGGAGTGCATATAATTTTAGTCAATTATTCTGGTGAGTATCAGCTGCGCTGGGTATGTAAATCGGGCCATCCAGCTGCGGTGCTGATCGTGGCAAAAATCCGGACAAATGTCACTTGACCAAGGAGCAAATCTGCATCAGATGAGATCAGCTGACTTGCGTGTGCGTGCGCTGTGCACAGCGGTGTTTACTCTGTGTGTTAACAAGAAAAACGCATATAAGAAAGCGGTGCGCAAAAGCAGGGTAGTGACAGAATTGATGCGCATTATTGATATTTGAAGCATGTGTACCTGCACATTAACACACGGGTACTGTGGAAGATATTTTTACTCACCTAAAGTGCTCGTGCTCTCGTCCACTCCCCGCAAAGAAATTAGCAGCTGTGCGGCGTCTGTGGCATCGGTGCTCTCATCACATGCGATGGAGTAAAAATCAAAAGCACAGCTTTATCACACAGTTGCAGTTTAATGTTGGCTGACGAGTCTGACGTTGTTGAAGTCCTGCACTTTTTCCGGGCGCATTATTTCGGTGACTTTAACGAGGCAGTGTTTTATGAGGTCTCCATCTGAAAAAGGCTTGCCGTGTCTTGCGATGAGTTGGGCGACCTCATAGCTGCTATTGGAGCCCTTTCCTGGACAATTTGAGCACGAAAAAAAAATACTGTTGCTGACCCCGCAGGAGAGCTAGCATTTGCTTTAATTTCTGCTCTCGCTCAGCACCAGTGTAGGATGCATAGGCCTGATGTTTGGTTTCATAATGACGTCGTAAATTATACTCTTTCATAACTGCCACAGTTTCAGCGCAGATCAAACAGATACACTTCCCCATGAATTCTTTGAAGAAATATTCACTCTCCCACCTTGTCTGAAATTTTCTGCATTCACTTTTTATCTTTCGCTTCTTTGGTTCTGCCATGTTTAGTAACTTGAGAGTAAATTTCTTCTGTGATTGTCCTTTTTGGTGGAGCAACTGCCTTGATCAACAGCAGCTCCCCCTGGTGTTAAAACTAAGAAGTGCAATACACTCAAGCAAAAGTTGGAGTGCGGGCCA
>NW_020328627.1:0-15062 GCF_001858045.2 Oreochromis niloticus
TTATGATCTCAGAGTGTGTGTGTGTGTGATTCTGAAGAATGGGCCCTTTTGTATTTGGGAGTGTATAGATAAGAACGTCCTGCTCTCCCTTCCTGGGAGTGAAACGGCTCGTAGAGAACCAGGTGCAGAGGAAATATACTGGGTGAATCATATCTGAGAACACTATGCTTTTGTCTTTCATTTAAGCTTCACTTCAGCGAAACAGTAAAACCATAAAATACGATTAAATGGAAAGAAAAATGGGTAAACAACTATTAACACTAAATTAAAGATAAACTTTCAATAACATATGAATAGAAGTGGAAATCTCTTAACATATCCCTCCTGTTGTTAATTTGTTTTACACATTTTAACTTTTATCAGCATACAGTCTCTTGACAGTGCATTTTAACTGTTGCTCATTATTAACAGGAGTGTCTTTTTTCTTTTAGTTACAGGTTGTTTCTTCATCTTCGTCGTCGGTGTTTGAGTCAGTGTCGGCGTGCTCCAGCAGTGTCATAATTTCTTTTTGGCCGACAGGGTCCGGTGTAATACTGTGGCTATCAGTCTGTTGATCATGGATCTTATGCAGGGAATACAACAACAGCCACATAGGGTCAATATGGCTGCAAAAACAGCTATTGACACTAGGATTGATGACACTAGGCTGCGGTACTTTCCAAACATGTCCATCCAGCTGTCCCACATGGAAGTGTCCACTCCAGAATGTTCTTTCATTCTCTCATTCAGGGTCTTCAGTCTTTCCAGGGCTCTGGTCAGACTGCCGTCAGCTGCAGTGTTGTTAGGTATGAAGGTGCAGCATTGTTCTCCACTTCTTTGTTTCTCGTTGCGCTGCGCGTTCTTCTGGGCATAGGCTGCAGCTTAAAAATGGTTCCCCTTTCAGGACACGTCACATTTGGAGCCTGCCGGTAAATCCTCGGGCAGTGTGGGTCACATGGGTTGCTGGTGCAGGCCGTGTTCATGCCTACCAGGGCCAGTGATAAGAATACTGTGAACACGAGCATGGAACACATCGTGTGACAGTGGTCAGTTGGCATCCTCTTGTCCAGCATCGACGTCGTCTGTGCGGTTCTCACCCTCAGGGGCATCCTGGTTTGCATTTAGTATTTCCATCTCCATCAGGTCTCCCTCTGTGAGCGTTTCTCCTCTTCTCGACCGTGGACACACCCTTGGCCTCCAATGAGTAGACACCCAGCAAGAGGAGCGAGTGTCTCAGTGTTGCCACTGATAGCCCTTCTCCCCACCGAGTGAACACCAGAGGTTAGAGCGGTCTGCAGTCTAGACTTTATTGCTCACTTTTCTGCTCGGGAGTTTGTGGTTCTCGGATTGGTTCATTAACATATGACATCTTATATAGGTATGCATGTGAACAAAGAATACCCTGAGTGTGTGTATCTATGTGTGTATGGGGTCAAGATGTAACCCCAGGAAGACTCCCCATAGCTGGTGCCAGGAGTCTAGCGGTACATCTGAACAAAAGGCTCTTAGACTCAAACAGATATACGTGTGTTTGCTATACCATATATCAGCAGGAGAAATACGACCTCTCCTAGGAGGTGTGTGATCTATGCCAGAACACTCTGAAGAGGAGTGAACGCACTCCCCTCTTCATGCTACACAGAGTTGTTACAGACCTCCTAGGATGAGACATTCTTTCAATCTACAATGATTATATACTTCTAAGCATATATAGTAAATATTTCTAAGCATAAATGACAATCAACAATACAAATCTAACATTTCCCCCTTTTGGCAATTATGCTAGAAAAGTACCCAGTTATGATCCCGTCATGTCTGACAGTGTCAATGCAAACATTTTTATACTCAGCATATGTAAACGTACACAGTTTGACAAATATATTAGCAGTTATCCAAGTTCTCATTGATCTCATTCAATGGTAAACTGCATCCTACAAGCAAACAAATGAATTGTTAATGGTCATAAGAGAAATTAACATTTTCAAAACACTCCAGCTCGGTGTGCTCCTCTGCAAGACATGTAAATCACACGTCTCTCTGCAGAGTGGTTTAAGTTCTGCAGGGTGTCATAAATGTCTCTTCCAGTTGTTTCCATCACTGTTCATAGAACCAGAGTCCAAATGTATGTAGAATAGACATTCAGACATACCAGTTGAGTTTGCCGTTTGTCAACATGGGTCTCAGCTATTGTGAGAGCTGCAGACCTCTTCAGCACTCTAGTTTTATGGCCTCTGCCAACCCCCATCACCTCACTTCAGGCCTCTGTACTGTGGGGATACATATGACTCCTCCATTGTCCATTCTCTGCAGGAAAACCCTCTGTGGAAAGGGTGCTGGATCCAGTTATCTTACTGCTGTTATGATCCCAGCAGTCTTCAGAGTGTCATCGTATGCACAGTACAGTGACACAGCATTAGGTGATTCATAGGAAACTGCTGTCATCACCACCATAGCTTCTGGCTCCTGTGCTTCTCACAGAATCATGATGCCATCCTTGGACTCCCCCTGCGCTGTCGGTGGAGCTTGGCACGCTCCCCTCATCCTTCAGGTGCCCGTCTGTTGTCCACAATCTCCTCTGTTGGCCTCTGAAAAGCCCCTTGGCACAGCTCTCATTCCAACGCAGCTTCATGGTCCTTGCTGTGGCTCCAAAATCTGATCCCATGGTGGGCCCCAAACAGCTCGACCTTTGACCTCAGCCACTGCCTGGGCTGTCAGCTCTGCCTGGAATGGTTCTCGCTTCTCACTGGGCCTCTGAAGATTTCTCAGGAGATTCCTTTCAGCAATACTCTGACTGCTGCACCTGTATTTCTTGCTAGGAGGAGAAACTTCTATTTGGAGAGCATGTAAAGCATCATCAAACCACATTCTTTAGTTCAGTGAGCTTCATTTATGGACATCAAAGCCTCATCTGAACACAGATGCACCACTTGCATAGGTTTAATACCCGTCTGAACTGTTAATCACAAAGATCACACAAAAATCATAAAACATAGTTCAGAAAACATAGAAAAGATAGTTTCATGTAACTGTGTAATTCTGGACCCCTCTCTTGACGCATGGACACTCCCATGAGTCAACTCATCAAACCTAGATTCCTGTCTGAAAGAAAAAAGTTAGTTAGATCATGTCCCAGGCAACATCAGGGCGTCTCCCCCTCTGGAGCAGCACCACCCCCGGACCTATAACCCTGCAATAAAAGCTGTTAGTGTGTTTTGCATAATAAGTTTGCTTCACATCTGGCTCCGCCTGGAGCCTGCATACACACATCATGGCCTGGAAAACAAGATCTGGAAGTGAAATCAAACCTTCACACTTATAAACAATTGTATCATAAGTAGCAATAAACTACTCAGCATCAACAGGACAAGTATCATGTGCAGGTTTCTCAAATCAGTAAACTACAATTATTGGCATAATTGCTCAGACATGGATCATCCCATGTCTCAGTTAACATTAGTGTAATCGGTGACTTCCCTTAAGCAAAGTCACTCCATGTATTTAACACTAGGAGCTCAGTAGTGGCCAGCTAATGAGCCCCATATTAAACTATTCCATAAACACTGCATCTCTTAGTTGCTTTCTCATGTTACTTGTCCGTCTCTGCTGAATCCTCTACATGCACTCTTAGACAAACAAACATTAGCAACACACATGGACAATCCTGGAGGTCAGGCACAAATTGACAGGTTCCAGAGGTGCTATAAAAAGACCATAAAGACCATAGCTGTGGACAGAAGTGGCACTAGTTTCAACACAGGGAATGTTTTACATGTTATTCACATCGTCAAAGTAACCTTCACATTTCTCCAACAACACAGTGTAACAGCATCACCAACTCATAACCTGTAAACGCAGTTTTCCTCACACGTAAACCCAGAAATCCTGTAGTAGAAAACATCAACCAGCTATCCTGGTATAAATCACATGATCAAATCACATGAAGACTGTGTATGGGCAGAAATCTGTGCCATCAGAAACTGAATTTGAATAAGTTAAATTTGAATTTGAATTGCTCAGATTGAATCTGAATTGTAACTTGAATAAATGCTTTTGAAAACTGAATTTGAATTATCTAATTTGAAATTGAATTTATGGTTTGAAAATGATCATCACTAAATTGAAATTGAATTTTATATATTGAAAATGAATTCATTTGCTTTGAAACTGCATTTTATCCTTTAAAAATTCAGCTCTCGAATAATTTCAGTTTCACTCTCACCATTCAGTTTCAGTTCTACAATTCAATTTCAGTTCCAAAATTCAGTTTTTTGGACTTACATCCGGTTCCGGTTCAAGCGCAGATTAATAGAACTACATTTCAGCGGACTGAAAGTGTTACTGACGGGAATCTACAGCGTCTTGAGCTGAATTAAGACTTCAGAAGTCATTCGTCATGTCGAATGACCAGCGGATAAACTCTCAGGTTGGTAATAAATGTATTACATGTATAAGAACAAGCGTCATGTTAACAATGATAGCCGTACAGTAACTTTATGCTTATTGTAGCTGCTAGCTAAAAACGCTAATTTAGCGTAGTTTGCCCTGGATTCAGCTTTGACAAATATGATCGACTGTTTCTAGTAGAATTCCAAAGTTGTCATCTTGTACCCTGTCAGAGCCCTGTATGCTTGCAGAGACCCCTACAGTAGGGAAACATGCAAAACAGTGTCCAAACCTTTGTATTTGAGCTTTATTTATGTCTTACACAGCATCCCAACTCTTTAGCTAACTTAATAACTTTAGCTAAAGTGAATAGTTAGTCTAATTCATTAGTGCAGCATTACTGGATCACCTCTGTTTGAAGTGATATAATATGTGACTATCACTGTGTTTAACTATCATAATTCTTAGGGTACTGAGTGCATGCTTAATTAGTTGTTTTTTTTAAAACATACTGCTCCATTGCTATGTTTGACAGGCTGAAGTTGTCGGTCACCTCCTAAATCGACCATCTTTTACAGGTGTTTTGTGCCAGAAATGGAGTGTCCACTGAAGACTGAAGATACTGAATCTCTACGCTTGCCATTGATCCCTCTTGTGCCTTCATCTAGACAAGAGACATAACTTAACCACTCTCACATGCTCTGTACCTACATCACCTTCCCTGACAGTCGTAGCTTGGCTCATCTGAGGGTGAAATTATAAGAATGTGTTATTTTGCTCTCTAGGGTTCCTAAATAAAATATGGCATTGAGGTCATTTCTTTTGAATTAATCCCTTCTTCTGAAATATAAGAACCTCTCCTGGTTTTAATGGCACTTTGGATTTCCTTACTTTCTGTTCCACTCCCAACCCCAAATAGATGCTGACACAGTAACATGGAAGAGGGAGAAGTTGGAAAGGACTACTATAAATAAACCTAATGCCTAACAATGAAAAATGTAAAATAAGAACAATAATAATAATAATAAAGATAAAAGATGAAGTAACAAGTTTTTAGTTTATTCCAAATGATCATCCAGATGTCTGTGACATGTGATGACAAACACCATAATGGAAGGCCTTAGTCATCACATGCTTAAACTCATATTTTTGCATATGCTGAACAGGCAGTCAGACATGCTGTAACTGTGGGGTAGAAAACTGCATGAACACCATACGGCAGGGGTCTCAAACTCCAGTCCTCGAGGGCCGCTGTCCTGCAACTTTTCCACGTGTCCCTGTTGCAACACACCTAGTAGGTCATTAGCAAGAGTATAGAACTTGAATGCATGCTGAGTTGGCAATTCAGCCATTTGATTCAGTTACAGCAGCTCATGAGTGAATGAACATGGTGCAATAAAAGTATTTTAGAAGTATATGTTTCCAAATACATATATTTACTTAAATTTACTTGAGTAGGTAGGGTTAGGGCTGCCACCTCAGCATGCATTCAAGTTCTATACTCTTGCTAATGACCTACTAATTGTATTCAGGTGTGTTGCACCAGGGACAATGGAAAAGTTGCATGACACCGGCCCTCGAGGACTGGAGTTTGAGACCCCTGTCATATGGAATATGACAGGTGTGGTTGAACTGCATGAAGACTCTGAAGTTTCTCTTCTCTTCTGGCAGGACAGGAATGTGCCTTGTCCTGTGAGCCACCGTAAGGATGTACTTGGAGTAGAACTGGACTGTCACCGGCCTCAGGCTCTTCACCTTTTCAAAGACAAAGCAGTCATTTAGATAAAATATTAGATATTGTTTACCTGTAAATGCACAAAGAGAATTTAGAAATGTAATTATTGTCAAGAGTGAACAAGCACTGATAGTGTAATCTACAGCTGTGGCCAAACGTTTAGAGAATGAGAAGTGTTGTTTGTTTATTTACAAAGTTTGCTGTTTCAGTGATAGTTGTATATCATATTATATCACTTCAAACAGAGGTGATCCAGTAATGCTGCACTAATGAATTAGACTAACTATTCACTTTAGCTAAAGTTATTAAGTTAGCTAAAGAGTTGGGATGCTGTGTAAGACATAAATAAAGCTCAAATACAAAGGTTTGGACACCGTTTTGCATGTTTCCCTACTGTAGGGGTCTCTGCAAGCATACAGGGCTCTGACAGGGTACAAGATGACAACTTTGGAATTCTACTAGAAACAGTCGATCATATTTGTCAAAGCTGAATCCAGTGCAAACTAGGCTAAATTAGCGTTTTTAGCTAGCAGCTACAATAAGCATAAAAGTTACTGTACGGCTATCATTTGTTAACATGACGCTTGTTCTTATACATGTAATACATTTATTACCAACCTGAGAGTTTATCCGCTGGTCGTTCGACATGACGAATGACTTCTGAAGTCTTAATTCAGCTCAAGACGCTGTAGATTCCCGTCAGTAACACTTTCAGTCCGCTGGCAAAATGTAGTTCTATTAATCTGCGCTTGAACCGGAACCGGAAGTAAGTTCCAAAAAAACTGAATTTTGGAACTGAAATTGAATTGTAGAACTGAAACTGAATGGTGAGAGTGAAACTGAAATTATCGAGAGCTGAATTTTTAAAGGATAAAATGCAGTTTCAAAGCAAATGAATTCATTTTCAATATATAAAATTCAATTTCAATTTAGTGATGATCATTTTCAAACCATAAATTCAATTTCAAATTAGATTAATTCAAATTCAGTTTTCAAAAGCATTTATTCAAGTTACAATTCAGATTCAATCTGAGCAATTCAAATTCAAATTTAACTTATTCAAATTCAGTTTCTGATGGCACAGATTTCTGCCCATAACTGTGATGCTGTAGAAAAGTTAGCGCTGCGCAGGTGTACACACACTTTCTCACAGGTACCTCTGTGAGCAACACAAGGTAGTGAATAACACCCCTGGTAGATGCGCAGACACAGAAAGTGACATTTAAAAGGTTAAATCATCACGCAACCTCGATGTTGTTGTCATCTTTCCGCTCCTGTAAAAAGAAACACACATAGATTCATCTGCACCTTTGTCAGGCAGGGGTTAACTTCGCACAGTGATGTCAGTCAGTCTGTCAGCTTCTGTCCGCTTTTACCAGTCAGTCAGTTTATTTTCTCTCACTCATTCATTCATGCATTCATTCATTCTTTCTTTGCTGACAGTGGAATTACCGTCGCATTTTCATTTCCACTTCTCAGCAAAATGACATCATTTCAAAAAGAAAAGAATTTAGACTGGATTTTCTCGTTGAATCCTTTTGGACAGGAACTTATTTCTAATTGTCCCAGATAAGTGACTTTCTCCTGAGCCCATTTTAATGTGGAGAAACTCACTTGCAACATTTTCTCGACGACGTGTCGTATAGCGCTTCTGTTCTAATCGTGCAGATCATCAAACAAAACTTTCAGTGCACTGTGAAAGTATCAAAATAAAAAGGCCTCGTTAAGTCATGACACATGCTCCTCATCTCAGGAGGGTAAATCATACCATTAGCATGATTTATCATACCATCATACTAATTGGCAGGCTCAACTTCACAACAAAAGAAAAATCATCAGCTAGATTAACTCCAAACCAACCATCAGCCGCACAACACACAACATAAGCCTCATGTCTCATTAGCTATGAATTTTAATCCCCAGGACTGTACTTTTTACTCATTTAGGCCACAATTTTATTTAGTTTTCCTTTTCCCGTCATCATAAAACATGTGACATGTTGTCATGCATTTCACAAAAGAAGTTTGTTATGTATTCAGAGTTTGGTATCTGGGTGCAGGATTCACTCGCACATCACAACAGGAAACTCAGTGTTTTAGAGTCTCCACTCTAACACATCCCATTCACTCGTGCTAGAATTCAGTCACCTTTCATTAATCTAAGAACCATCAACTATTTGCATATCAGCTATTAACCCACTAAGATGACAGGACAACAGAAATGCATGTTCAAAATTATCACAAAAATAGAATTTCCCTCATACAGTAAATTACTTGTGCTGCATCAATCAGGCAGAAAGCATCTCCCAATTTACTATATTAACAACTAAATTTATTGTCTGATCACTGGTTGGTCAAACCAGAATCTTTTTTTCCCACAAAAATTAAACTGTTGTCCTGCAACCTAGAGTTAACTGTCAGCATTGGATAAATTCAGCATTTGATAACAAGTCTCTGTTAAATTACACTATTTTAACACTGATGAGAGATAACAAGCTGATCTTCATTGCATGTGTGTTTGTGTTATTAGGCAGGTTTAATCAATGTGTCTGGAGCTGCATCTCCAGCAGGGCATGTTCTTAAAGCTGCCTTTCCTACACACTTCTCTGCTATTATTGATCCTTTCTTAACTAATGTGCTATGAGTCCACTGGTCTTTGCATCATCATCACACAAGTGACTTGGACAAGATGATAAACAGACTCACATGCTCAAGATGTGTCTATCTTCATGAGCTCTCTGTGTTTGTGTTAGTAGGGTTAATGCATGTTCTGCTTGTGTGTGTGATTTTGTATATGTTTCTTTTTGCAGTGGTTCAGATTCCTTCACAATTTTCCACTTAAGCAGTCAGTTTCTTTTCCCAGGTTTGCTAACCCAAATTTTGATTTCCCACATTAAACAACAGCTTTCCTCTGTGTCCTTACTTACTCTCACTCTGTTGTCCTCTCCCACTTCAACAGTCCAATAGCCGGCAGTTCTTCTTCAGCTTTGTCCTGTGTTCCACTGTCTCTTCTTGCCATTTTACTCCGAAAGTGGCAAATGTCAAACTCCAACAGTCTCCTCAGTTCTCCTCAAACGTCTTTTCACAAGCACAGTGACTTTGCAGCTTGTTGGAAACACAGTGTCATTCATCCAATCAGTCAGGATGATGGTTTGCTCTTCTTCTCCACTGCTGTTTGTCCACACTGCTGCTGCTTGCTGGGACTCTTTGCTCAGGACTTGCTGCTGTCTCTTTATCTGCCATGTTATTGCTCTTTGGAACTGCATTCCTTGTCTTCAGGGAGGAGTGAGAGCTCACTTGTGAGGATGAGGACACATGGAGCTGTAAATAAGTTAGCCAAAACTTGGCCTGAACTTTCCAATGATGTTAAACTATAACTTTTTCCGACCGCTGCATATGTGGGAAATTGATCCGGGTCTGCTCCTCATCTGCAAGTGACAACTAAGACATTTTGATTCATTATTCTCACTGCTTAACCAACACACAGAACTCTCCTTTCTTAAAAGCAGAAAATGAGATTGTATTGTTCTTGGCTGATAAACACAAAACCTTTTTCCTATTATTTTCATCTACAATGTAGATTTTGTCTCTTTTTACTCTTTTTTCTCTTTACACTAACTAGCTGACCTGCAGAATCACCGCTCTCACAATTGGAGACAATTACGTTTACACAACGCACACACACACTGCGACGTCAGCACATTCACACTCACTTTTTCATCTGCATAAATAAAACATATGGCTGATGATATGTGCCATGGTGATCCATAAGTATGATCACAAGTTTATTTAATTATTTTTCAACCCAACAAAGCAAATAAACAAAAACATGATGCTGATGCTATGAACACTCTACACACATGAATCAAGATCCAGGAAAACTGCTGCGCATCTGAAAGAAGAAGCTGAACTCACGGATACGCTACATACTCGAGTTATCATAGTTCTCTTCCCTTTCTTTGATGAGTTCTCAGCCAGCTCCTGATCTGATAATGTGTAGCTTGCTCATCAGCTCAGAAGAGACAGCAACACAACCTCACACAGTGGTTGTGTGCTTTGCCCACAGTGGCAAAGACTTACATTTCATATTCACTCAGCTTCTCCATCATGTAGTTTTCAGCTGTTTCACACGGGTTCAGCATAATAGTTGTTTTCATAGGCGTGCTCTATATCTCAACAATGGCTCATAATAAGATGACAGTTTCAAACAGGTCAAGTGCCTCTATGCACGTCATTAGTTAAAATATTTGCCTATTTTTTGGGCTTAGAGTTATCAATAATATTTTATTGTAAATTGCTTATAATTTTATTTTTCCTATATTTTATTTTGATTTATTGTATTTGGAAACACCTTGTTTTGCTTTTATTTATTAATACTGCCAACATACACTCTGTGTGACCTTCGCTGATATTAGAGTCGGGGAGGTTATTAAGGCAGCCTTCTACCCTGGTCTAGACCCAGGGCGGCCTTAATTTTATGCGTTGAAGCGCAACCTTTGACCCCTTCTCACCAGTACATCGGTCAACACAGGAAACAGTAAGAGTGGTGCAGAAACCTGTTGTTTCTATTCAAAAGGTCACTCACTCTTCAACAACACATAAACTTCACACGCGGTACTATAATCCTATTTTAATTGACATGTTCTTTATTGTCATTCACTCGTGAGAGTGAGATCCCTTTATTTTCATTCACTCGTGAGAGTGAGATCCCTTTATTTTCATTCACTCGTGAGAGTGAGATCCCTTTATTTTCATTCACTCGTAAGAGTGAGATCCCTTTATTTTCATTCACTCGTGAGAGTGAGATCCCTGACTTCCAACCTTTTAAACTGCGGAGTGACCCCACACAGGACCGTCAAACTCCATCTTACAGGCGAGTCCTTTCACTCATAAGAGTGAGATCCCTGACTTCCAGTCCTTAAAGGACGAGTCTTTTAAAACCGTGTCAATCTAAAAACCGATTTTAGCCGCAATGTGTTCTTGAGTGTTTATATTCACCTGGTTCGGATGAAAATGCCGGTCAGAGAGAATCCTCCTCGCTCCCTGGATCGTGGACCTCTTGCTAAAAACGCTGGCCAATGGCGAATTCACGTAGTTGGTCTTTACTGTTTCACTAGAAACAGGCTGTCGCGACAGACTTTGCAGCGTGGGTTCACGAATCCAGGAACGACGAGGTCACTCATGTTGGAGCACAAGATTAGTTAAATTCAATGTCCGAATCCGGCTCGGAGGACCAAATAAATGTAAGGAGTAAATATTTAAACAAGACATTCTTCAGGCGAAATAAAGACACTCAAGACAGTTTAGATCAGGGGTGTCCAAACTTTTTTCGCTGAGGGCCACATACATAAAAATATAGGAGGGGCTGGGCCACTTACTAGAAATTAGGTATATAACCTTAACTTTACTGTATTAAAAATCATTTAAAAGTGGTCAAATGTGTTATATTGTTGAATATAATTAAAGACAAAACTGCCTTCATCACAGTTTTCCATAAATGGATCTTTATTGATTTATTCAGAAAAGCTTTGGTAGCTCATTCTCAGAACAGCAGCCTCAGATTTCTTCTTAGAGGGAATATTTACAGCACAGAGAAAAAACAATAAAGGGGAAAATGGGACGGGTACATTTCAAGTTTGTTATTTAAGTTATTAGGCTTAGCAACACACCTATTAACGTTCGTTTGAAACGGTTATCAACATTAACAGACTGAACTGGACTTAATAACAGGAGTGCATATAATTTTAGTCAATTATTCTGGTGAGTATCAGCTGCGCTGGGTATGTAAATCGGGCCATCCAGCTGCGGTGCTGATCGTGGCAAAAATCCGGACAAATGTCACTTGACCAAGGAGCAAATCTGCATCAGATGAGATCAGCTGACTTGCGTGTGCGTGCGCTGTGCACAGCGGTGTTTACTCTGTGTGTTAACAAGAAAAACGCATATAAGAAAGCGGTGCGCAAAAGCAGGGTAGTGACAGAATTGATGCGCATTATTGATATTTGAAGCATGTGTACCTGCACATTAACACACGGGTACTGTGGAAGATATTTTTACTCACCTAAAGTGCTCGTGCTCTCGTCCACTCCCCGCAAAGAAATTAGCAGCTGTGCGGCGTCTGTGGCATCGGTGCTCTCATCACATGCGATGGAGTAAAAATCAAAAGCACAGCTTTATCACACAGTTGCAGTTTAATGTTGGCTGACGAGTCTGACGTTGTTGAAGTCCTGCACTTTTTCCGGGCGCATTATTTCGGTGACTTTAACGAGGCAGTGTTTTATGAGGTCTCCATCTGAAAAGGCTTGCCGTGTCTTGCGATGAGTTGGGCGACCTCATAGCTGCTATTGGAGCCCTTTCCTGGACAATTTGAGCACGAAAAAAAAATACTGTTGCTGACCCGCAGGAGAGCTAGCATTTGCTTTAATTTCTGCTCTCGCTCAGCACCAGTGTAGGATGCATAGGCCTGATGTTTGGTTTCATAATGACGTCGTAAATTATACTCTTTCATAACTGCCACAGTTTCAGCGCAGATCAAACAGATACACTTCCCCATGAATTCTTTGAAGAAATATTCACTCTCCCACCTTGTCTGAAATTTTCTGCATTCACTTTTTATCTTTCGCTTCTTTGGTTCTGCCATGTTTAGTAACTTGAGAGTAAATTTCTTCTGTGATTGTCCTTTTTGGTGGAGCAACTGCCTTGATCAACAGCAGCTCCCCCTGGTGTTAAAACTAAGAAGTGCAATACACTCAAGCAAAAGTTGGAGTGCGGGCCATATTCTATTCAATTTATAAAATTACTTGCGGGCCAATTAAAACTGGACCGCGGGCCGCAATTGGCCCGCGGGCCGGACTTTGGACATGCCTGCTGTAGAGGGTTCTGAATATTTAAACAGTTTTAGATCCATTACACTCACAGTCTTCTGCTAAAATCTCAAAGGACAGCATTATATTTTTGATATTAATAGTAACTCTGGGCCTCTGTAGAGTGTGCAGATGATCTCATCGCTGTCTAAAAATGGATAACAAAACCTAAGAAGTGCTGAATCCTTCAATAATACAGACTATTAGTAACAGGTGTGTAGCATCGCTAACTAGCTAGCAACAAGCCTCCAACACAGTGCATATGCTAGCAGCTAATCTAGCAAACAAATTAACAACAGATTTTAGAACTATAAGATGATAAGCTGTGTGTCTTTTTTTTAATAACAGTGACATGGTTGTATTTACCTTAATTAAACGAGTCATCATCATGGTAAACCAGTAAAAAACTGGAGCAGCCGGCTATGTAAAAAGTGTAGAGGGGCGTGTTTGCGTCATGTCAGCGGGTGTGTGGGCGGAGCTTACACAGTCGCTCCACCTCAAGTCACTACTGCGCAGACTCTGGCTCCAAAAATGCAAGATGGCAGCCTCCACAAGCGGGATATTTTGGCTTCATTTTTGCACAATGGGAGAAGCGCTGTCGCGTCGTCCATGGTTTCTACAGTCATTGGTTGACGCCGAGGAGAACAACAACATTCTTCCAAGAGATATGATACGAGAACGAACTGACTGTCTGCCTATTCCTCAAGGCACCTGCGCAGGCGAAAGACACTTCTCAGGCTGAACTCAGGACACACACACCGACACCCACGCACACATGCACACTGATACTGATATACACTCAGCCTCCTCAGGAAATACAGCCACTGCTGAGCCTTCTTGACCAGCTGTTGGTGTCAGTGTCCAGGTGAGGTCCTCACTGATGTGAACGCCCAGGTACCTAAAACTGCTCACCCTCTCCGCTTCACTCTCCAGAAACAGCGGCTGGTGAGGCCTCCTTCTTCCTCCTCATGTCCACATTTTATCAATCCAATTCTGCAAATAAAGTGATTTCTTCCTTTTAGTGATACATTCGTTATTCCAGATAGATCTATGTGGAGAAAGGTTTCCAACCCAACAATGGCTTGATAAAATGCAGACATTTTAACTGGTAACTTTCATATACTTAATTACAAGGCAATAAGACTGTAGACCGCCAACATTCCTAAAAATGTTGTGTGGAATGAAATGCATTAATGATTCAGGAGGTATTAAGCATTCTTTTAGCCATTCACCTTAAATGTACAGTTCAGGTCCATGAAGTCCAGAAGGCCAAAAACCACCTTTATCTTTAGGTCCACAAAGCAATGAATTTTCAATGATGGTGCTTATTCTTCCATACAAAGTTAACAAACAAGGTATTAATATTTTTACACGTGGAGGGTGCTGTGGCTACAATGTAGCTTGCCATCACCAGTGTGTGAATGGGTGGATGACTGAATGTTGCAAAGTGCTTTGGGGTCCTTAGGGACTAGGAAAGCGCATAAAAATACAGGCCATTTACCGTTTTTTTCTTCTTTTCCAGATTCTGAGAAAAAATAATTCTGATGAAAACGTCAGAATTCTGAGAAAAAAGTCAGAATTCTCAGAATTCTGGAAAGAAAAGAAAAAAGACGTGCCCACTTTTTTTCCCAATGGCCCTAATCCTCTTCCGTAAAGATTTGACGTTTGATTGGTACAAACATAAAATTTCACATTAGATTATTTAGTTTTTAAGCCAGAGAAGTGAGAATTCGTCTATTAATGAAATAGCATTTCCATTCTGATCTTTGTTTTTAAGAATAAAGTGGTGTCGTCTGCTAGTTGAGTCAGTCTGATTCTTTACCAAAATAGATAAACCTTTATGAAATGTGAATGAAATGTTATAATACCCTGTTTCATTCTTGTGGACATTTCTTTTCTATCAAGGCATTCCTTAAATAATTCTAATAAAGGATCAACGATGATATCCAGAAATGTAAATAAAATTCTACTCATAAACCATAGTTGCCTGGAGATTTGCCCTTTTGCATTGATTGAATTGCCTCTGAAATTTTTGATTTTGTTATGGGACATTCACAGTTTTAAAGTTTTCTGAGATAGTTGGTGCAAGATTTTTAACTGACT